>NW_026907775.1:0-27505 GCF_033807575.1 Cydia pomonella | reverse complement strand
CCATGAACTGCGAAGTGCGCTCCTCAAACACAGACACTTCGCGACCGTCGCGGGTGTCCAACTCCGGTTCGCATACTGAGGACAGTTCACGTTAGTTGAAATTGATGTCATGAATTATCCAAGCCCTTGTTTATAGTATGAATTTTCTGAAATGATTTTTACGCCTCAGACTCTAATCTGTTAAACAGCCTTCGTTTATTTTGTGCAGAGCGGTCAGCTCAAGCGTTAGGCACGTGGCAAAACAACAATGTTGTTTAAAAAGCAACTATATCGTGATAGAGAGTAAGGTTCAAATTTATGTAACAGCTTAATCGATGAACAAACAGGCACACGCGGGTAAAAACAACAGGGCGTTATTTTTGAAGATAACAAAACTTGTTTTCTCCAACTGAGCTGTTTCATGAATTTGAATCATATAAATATGATGGTAAAATATTTTCCGGAAAATACGAACGCATTAAACGTACCTATACTCTGTATCTTTAGGTATTTAAATAAAAGTAAACAATATCTTCCCTCAAACGTCGCCTTAAGCCAGTTGATGGTAGATGAAAACATTACATGATCAAATATGTTTACTTTTATTTAAATACCTAAAGATACAGAGTATAGGAAACGCTTAAAAAATTTCACAATAGGTCCACAAAATAAAAACATTTGTATTTTTGAAAATAGTATTCTATGGACATTTTTTGAGGTACATTCCATTCGTTTATTGTTTCTTTTTTTAGTACAGTTGTAAATAGAAATGTTTTTGAAAATATTAGCCTTAAAATTGACCTTTTGAAAGGACATTGGGATTTAGGAGGGCAGTACGGTTGATACCTGGCGGGGGCGAGGCGGGGTCTGCGCAGCGCGGCGAGGCGGGCGCGCCGGGCGAGTCCGGGATCTCGCTCGGCGAGATGCAGCCCGACGTCAGCCGGCTATAGTAATCAATCAAAATAAATCATCTGTTTTATTCTGTCTAGTTGGTTGGAGTTGGTTATTTGATCAATAGGGTTGTTACCAATTTTTTGAAACGCTTGTATTACGTTCTATATTAACTAAAATTTGCCCTAAAATTCAACTTTTATACTAAAAACGGCTTTAAATACGTTAAATTAACAAAATATATTTTGACATATGCTTTCGCGCCCAAAACGCTCTTTGAAAATTGTGTGACGTCACAGTTTACGGTTTGACACATAACTACATACTCACGTAGAAGATACGAACTGTCAACTGACATTTGTTGTTTATCGCCTAACTGTCAACAGTGTCAATCCGAGAGTTGTGACGTCATCAGAATCTTCAAAGACGTTTCGAGTTTGGTCACGTGACGTGTGCCAAAAGATATTTTAAATTCAATATTTACAAAAATATGGTCATTACAGGTCCCCTAAAAGTAGTTTACCATGTTCTTATAATCCAAAAGAATTTATTGGGATACAATTCTGCCCTAAGATTTGTAGATGGAAACAACCCTATTGATGGAATAGTTAGCAAATAGTCGGCATTCTACCACTGAACGACGGTACCTTGAAAGTGAGCTACGAGCGGACTGAACTGGAGCGAGGCCAGGCTAAAACCGCGAAAATCGAAGTTCGTCAATTGCGGGCATTTTTCTCTTTCACTCTAATTACGTCTTAGTGAGAGTAAAAGAGAAAGATCCTCGCAATTTGCGAATTTCGGTATTCGCGGTAGGCTCCCAGAAAGGCCGCTAAAGATAGGAAGGTGTGGCGCGAGCTTAAGGTGCTTAGCACTTAGCTTATAGCGCTTAGCTCCGATGTTTGAGCTAGACAACGCTATGCGTGTATTATAGCGACATCCCGCTCGCACGACGACGTGCGAATCGCATCCAATGTGACAAGCGTTTTCTACAAGCGTGCTCGTACGAGAGTGTAAGCTCGTATATACCAAATGTAGGGAAAAGTAACGCGCGTGTAAGCTCATAAAAACCAAATGTGGGGAAATGCAACGCCCGTGTAAGCTGGTAACGCCGAAACGACTGTATACGCGCAGAAAAAAAAAAGCTAGTTTCAAACCACCCTAAGACCCTCTGCGCCTTTAAGGTGCTTTAAGACCAAGACTCGGAACCGGTTTTTTAAAATACCGGTAAATACCGGTTTGTTTAGGTTTCCTTCCGAACTTTTATAAGAACGCGAACGTTTTAAGGAACGTCGGCCTCAGGCAACGAGCCCAGAGAGGACGAGCGAGAGAACATGAGCGGGGTGTCTGTGGACGGCTGGGAGCTTACTGCTACTGGGTCCATTGTGTGTTGAACTGACCTGACTTCAGACAGCACCGAACCCTGGTCCGGCTGCTCGTCTGCCTCAGGCAGCGAGCCCAGAGAGGACGAGCGAGAGAACATGAGCGGGGTGTCTGTGGACGGCTGGGAGCTTACTGCTACTGGGTCCATTGTGTGTTGAACTGACCTGACTTCAGACAGCACCGAACCCTGGTCCGGCTGCTCGTCTGCCTCAGGCAGCGAGCCCAGAGAGGACGAGCGAGAGAACATGAGCGGGGTGTCTGTGGACGGCTGGGAGCTTACTGCTACTGGGTCCATTGTGTGTTGAACTGACCTGACTTCAGACAGCACCGAACCCTGGTCCGGCTGCTCGTCTGCCTCAGGCAGCGAGCCCAGAGAGGACGAGCGAGAGAACATGAGCGGGGTGTCTGTGGACGGCTGGGAGCTTACTGCTACTGGGTCCATTGTGTGTTGAACTGACCTGACTTCAGACAGCACTGAACCCTGGTCCGGCTGCTCGTCTGCCTCAGGCAACGAGCCCAGAGAGGACGAGCGAGAGAACATGAGCGGGGTGTCTTCTACGAAGCGGCCTGGCGTGGAAGGTTGTGAGCTTACTGCTACTGGGTCCGTTGCGAATGTTACCGCTTTTGAACCTGGAAAAATTTAAAACACAGTTGAGCAAAATAAACAGAGGGGATCAGAAATAATGATTACACATCTTTAGTAGTGTGCTTATCATAGGTTGTTTCTGCTAATATTAATCTAAAGCCTGATTTTACATGCGTACTGAGGTCGTGTCCGTCAGGGACGCAGATATGAAATAGCAATATTGCTTGCTCCCTCTAACGTATAATCAGGCTTGGAATCTCATAATTGAAAAAGGACATTATGATGACAAAAACAACTGCAAATATTTTCTTACTGATCTCTGGATCATTAGATTTCTTTCCACTAAGTTCGTACGCAAAATACTGTGCAGTTATCGTGCAACTACATAGGTACTTATTGTGACCAAACGAACTTTGTAACCAATCAACTAACTTCTATTCTACTCATTCTAAGCTATTTTTTGTCTTCTCTTTTACTGGTAATTTATTTCTATTCTCTACTAATAATATACTGATCTCTTACCTTCTTTATCCTTCGAAGAGCTGGCGCTTTGGTCCTGAACGCTCGGCTCTACGTTAATAGTAGCCATTGCATTCTTCTTCGCCAAACTGTCTTCTTCTGTAGGCTCTCCTAAACTGCTCAATGAACTAACTCGAGAAAAGTACCCAGGAGTACCCTCGTCGCAATAGTTCACTGGTTTCTCTGGACTTATCATCCCTGAACTGAACTTCGTGTCAAACACACTTCGCTTCTCAGGGATCGGCTCAGGGTTTTGGGGAGTAACTATCGCTCTGTCGTTATCGTGTCTCGGAGGATCTTCTATAGAGCAAGTATCCTTTTCATCCGAATGTGTCATGACTTCAGGGTTTTCTTTCACGCTTGGTGTTGATTTTGGTTTCCCATCTTTGCCTATGACTCTAAGGTCAGACATGGAGGTGGCGGTGGAAAAAATGATGGGGGTTTCGTACGGAGTGCCCTCAGTGGCGAAGTGTTTGATAGTGTCCTCGTGGACGGACGGGCCGGCAGGCTCGGAGATATCTGAACCGTTTTCTGATTGGTGCTCAGCGTAGCGGAGGGAATAATCCGTTGGCTGGTCTAAATCGGTCTCTTGGTAGTCTCCGAAGGTGCTCGGACTGTCTTTCTTGTATTTTTTCGTAGCTTTGGGTTTGCCTTCAGCTAAAGACGGATCCGGCTCGTTCGTTTTAGTTTCCGAATATTTTCTGCTGAAATCTATAGGCTGGTCGCAAGAGTCTTGATCGACGTCATAACCAGACTCTGTGTAATTGGTTCTCATGTCGGTCGTTCTTGGTGGTGGTATCGGGGGTTGAGTTGGGTATCGCAGGAAACCGTCTTTGGCTAAAGGTTTGGAGGCCATTTTAAACGCTTCGCCGCCTGTTTCACTCTTCATCAAGTCTTTGTTTCTTGGTGTTGGTACGGGGACTTTTCCAGTGCGCATAACCCTTTCGAATACTGTGTCGGAATGAGCGCTCGTGACGGAATCCTTGCTGTCGGAACGGTTGACGTTAGTAGAGCTTCCTGTGGTGGATCGAGTGACTAAAGCGCCTTTTAGCAACGTGTTACTGCAGCTGAGGTAACTGGCGAGATGCGCGCTGTGGCTGAGTGAAATTTGTGAGGTCAGAGTTCCCATTAAAGGCGAGCTCGAGGACATTCTGTTGAGGTTCATGGCGATCTGCCGCTCGGTGGCCGTGAAGAGATTCTTCTCGTCCCTGTTGCTTGTAGTGGGGGAGGTCGCCGGTTCGATGTTGTCACACGTTTCGGCTAAGTTCTGGTCTAACTCCTGTTCGAGGGCCTTCTGTTTCCTAGCTCCAAGTGTAGGCAGAGCAGGCAGGTTCATGGTTCTCGCTGTGCTGTCTAGCGAGATGATGTGTGTCTTTCCCGGTTTGGAGTTGAGGAGGTTCTTGAGGGCCGCGCCGGAGCCCATGGCTATCATCTTGTGCTTGGAGTGGATGAGGCTGCGGAGCATGGGCACGGCTCCGTGGTCCCATAGGAACTGCTGGTCCTGCGGGCAGCGCGCGGAGAGGTTCCACAACGTTCCACAGGAGTTGCTCACGACGGTGAGACTGGGGGACTTCAAGTGCTGCAGTAAGACACTCAAGCAATTTCTCTCGCGGAGAATTTGCCTGTAATCTTCGCGGACAGCGATGTGGCTGGAGACGTTCCGCATGATGCCGCCGGCGTTCTCGACGATGGCGAGGGTTTTGGTGGGGGAGTCGTAGCTAAGCATATCGACGAGGAACCCTAAAGCCCCGTCGACGGAGCACAAGGCGACCTTGTTCATGGAGCAGTGGGCGGTGAGGTTCCAAAGAGCAGAGAGTACAGACTTGAGGGTGGCCTCCTTTTGGCACGTCATGGCCGCTTTGGTGAGGCCCTTCACGGCTCCGACTTCTCGTAGGACCTGCTTGCTGCTGGTGTCCGCTCTCCACGATAAGTTACGCAGTACGGCAGCGGTTACCTGATGGAGAACGAAATGAAGCGTTATTATACTTATGTGATTAGCATTTGGCATGTTACATTTTACTTGAGATGTTTGATATCAAGTACCGAGACAATGGAAAAATGACAAACTTATTTTGAGAAGTTCTAATGCGTCATGATATCGAGAATTGTATTCAATATCAATAACATAACTATAAATCGTTTGACGAATGACACGAGTGTGACAACGTAACCACCATTGCAAATAGAAATCTATTTTCTTCGTTGGTTTTTCTTTCATTTACTTGTTTCTTAAACAGGAGTTTGTTAACTCGTACTATTAACAGTTTCAAAAAGCATATACATACCTGTCTCATGTCATCATTGGGCGACTCCAGTTGCTCCACCAACGCCAGCATGAATTCTTTAAACGAGCATAACAACGACTTGTTGTTGCCATCACCAAACGTCAGGTTCGTCAGCGTCATGCCAGCGTACTTCCTCATCGTCAAGCACGTGTTATCATCGGTTCTACTCCCGTGGGCTGCTTGGTCTCCACTCACTAACGCCGCAAGAGCTTGTAGACCACCTAGTTGGCACACCACGTGCCTATGCTCCTCATCAAAGGACAGCTTCATCAATGCAGCCACGCTTTGACTTGGATGCTTAGTTCCATCGTCTTCAATAACATCTTTCCCTTCTTTCCGGTTTTCTACGACATCTTCTAAGATGTAGCAGTATTCTCTGACTTGTTCGAGTAGTCTCCAGACTCTCGCTTCTCGTCTGCCGGCTTTGTCATCGGTTTGAGTGTGGATTATGTTCCGTAGCGCCTTTGCGGCGCGGTCTCGCGTCTCTCTAGGTACTTTAGAGTGGATCAGTTGCACTAGTAAGGGTATGCAGCCGGCTTGTCTCATTGCGATACAGCTTTCTACTGATCTGCTCATTTCTAGTAAAGGTCCGCTCAGGTCGGCGTTGTTCTCTGGCGATAAGCTAAGAAGGGAGATGAGAGAGATGACGCAGTCCATTTTGTTATCCAAATTGGAGGAGGGCCGGTGTCCGTCGGCCGAGCCGTTGCTGGAGAAACTCCGGACGCTGGCGGAGTCGTGGCCGGTCCAAATGTCTCGTTCGCCGGGCCACGTCCCTCTGTACAGCTGCGAGGCTCTTTTGTCTCTTTCACTAGATCTCGCCGCATTTTCTAAGCCGTAATGTAGCGTACTCCGGTAACTAGTCCTATGCGGTCGTTCTTCTTGAGGTAAATGTGTGGGAGTCTTTGTGGTTTTCTTGGGGAGGGCGCCGGCTTTCTTTTGCGCTTGGTCGTCCTCGGCTTCGTCGTCGAGGAAGTTGGGGTTGGTGATGTCGCTGCGCTCGTCAAATTCATCGGGCGATGGCGAGTGGTCGAGGAAATGTGGTTTGGGGATCCGACATTCGATGTTAGATTTGGAGGGGTTCTGGTAATCGTCGTCGAGGAAGTGCCGGCGAGGGAGCGGGTCGGAATCCAGGGCTAGTGTGAGGTCCCGAGAGCGCGCTTTGTCCGTTCTGGGGGGTAGAGTCTGAGGGAGTTTGGGGTGTTTTGAGTCGATAGGGCGGCGCGCTTCGGGAGACAGAGGGGAAGGATCCTGCGAACTCCGCGGCGGCTCGCTGGAGGTGGACGGGGTGCAGTCATCGCTGGCTGATGGTACGGAGTCAGTTAACGGCGAATTTGAAGAGTCCATGCTGCTCCAGGGGTCTACCATCACTTCGTTCTCCAACTGTAACAAAGTAAAATTGAACTGTTAAAAAATATTCTGGAACATGTCGCCTTACATTGCGATAGCCTCAGTAAATGGGGGAGATACAAATGAAAGCCGGTTCCTCAGTGCCAAAAGTACACCTTATAAGGAGAAATGGGTGAAGGCGGCATGGCAACCGGCTTAAAGCTTAAACATGAAACTCCCGGTCAAGGTTGACCGTACGCGCCCGTGTGTAGGCCGGTGCTATTTTTATTACCTCATTAAAACGCCACCGTTTACACGCAATTTTAATTCTACAACAGAATTATACGACTCATATGTAGGTGGGCAAACAAATTTTTACTCATTCGAACTTTCTTTCTGCTTTAAAACCCGGAAAGAGTGAGCGTGAGTAATATGACCATTTTCAGGAATTGAGAAATCTTAATTCAATTATTAAATCAATTAATGAGGGATTACAAATAAATATTTTGTATTAAGTATGGCTTTATTGTACAATTATACTCATTAATAAATAAATAATTCTGGCTTATCAGAATATATTACGAATATTTGTATCGCTACATGGCCTATAACTAAAAAATAAACCTACTTGTCAGATATAATATGATACAATCTTTAGACAGTCAGTTTAGCAAAAACCATTACTAACCAAATGTGTGTCTAATAAAAATTATAATTTCGGCCAGCTATGGTTCCACTAAATGTGTACCTAACGGGAATAGAAACGTGTGTCACATACAACAACATTAACTGTTAACTCAAATAACTAATAAGGGCCGAAGGATAAAAATATAACATTTCCTGTTCTACTCGTACTCACGTCACATGCGGTAACTCGCGTCGCGTGCACATTACGATTAGATGAAAAAGGTTAGTTAAAATAAATTGATTTACTAATATGTAAATCACTAGAGAAAAAATGCCTATACTTTTTATACCTATTCAATTAATCTGAAATTACTAGATACCACCAAGAGTAGGTAATTCGCAACGTAGGTCGATCGTGACGAAAGGTGACGGCCGCTTCTAAATACAAAAAACGTAGTCCCCATTTTCCTTTCTGAATATTGACATTATGGAATATATTTTTACATAATTTGATGTATATTTACAATAGCTATGACCCTCCGTCAGATTTTTTCGATTTTGTTATTTTTGAAAATTTTAGGAGCGTAAAACAGTTTCCATACAAAGTTTTAAATTCTTCAAACTTTTATAATAATTAAAATTCGAAAATAAAACTAAAGTAGGGGCATAGCTGTGGTCGATATACAACAAACCGTGTGAAAATATGTTCAAAAATTTTAATATCCAGAGAGGGAAATGAGGACTACGTTTGTATGTAACGGTGACTTCGTGTCAAGTTCCAATAGCAACTAAATCGTTTTAGATAGTTCAAAAATATAACGGATTGACTTGTCAGTCAAATATGTTCCCTATTATATCATATGAAGGCTAATATTAGAATAATTATAATTAATGTTGCATGCTTAGTTATTAAGTTAGAATAATACAGCATGTTTATATTTAATTGACACAAATGTGAAATTGCCATCTATTATAATATAACATGTACCGTGTCTTATGAAAATAAATGATTAATAATAATAATATCAAGCAGTGGAACATGTGTTCGGAGTAAACATTTTAACCCTAATTGTCAGTGTCACACGGCTATAAACTAGTAAGTAATTCATTGTTTCGTTTTTTCAAACGACATCAGCACTCCTGCACCATATGTGACATGACGCATAAAACCGCGGTGACGTCACCAGTTGAACAAATGAGTTCCCACTGGATGACAATAAATTATAATGTAACGCGAAAGTTACGCGACTGATGCATTTTCAGTTCAAGTATTGTTAGAGGCAAAATGTTCTAGCGGTAGATAATTAATAATTAACCGTTTGAGTACGACTAAAAGGTAATTTTATATACAAGGTGCCCGTGAGCATTGCGAGATATTTTAACTAAGCATTCCTGGTAATATTTAGAAACTAAAATGTCATATAATTTTTTCTGGATTAGGCCTAGTTTCAGAGATAATTAATTGTTTTTCGTAATCATTCTTTCGCCTAAGTCGGTACAAAACACATTTTTGACTGCGGTATTGCCACTTTGAGGTCTAGTCTGGACATACCTATTGATTGACATCGAAAAATTTAAAAAATGTATTCGAGAGGCTACCCCCAAATAAAAAAAAAATTATTAGTTAATTTTAGGTTATGTGTTTATCAATAAAAATAATGTTTTATGTACAGGTGTTCAAAAAACAGAAAAAACAAAACAAAAAAAAAATTCTTTTTCTCGAATTTCACAAAAAGTCATAAAATATTTTTTGCTTCTGTTGCCATCAGGAATGCACCGTTAAAACCTCTCGCAATGCTAACGGGCACCTTGTATGTATTAAATATAAAATCGTATTATATGTTAATACCACACACGACAGGTTTCTAGCACAAATAAAAATGACTCAGCAATTGTCCTAAGCGACATTTTTAGGAACTGTGGGTCAATAATTTGGTTTTGACCTCCAGTATGCGTGTGCCAAATGGCTAAACTGTTCATCGATTTGCGGTTTTTCTTTGAAATTGGGCTCGTACGGCTTCCACTAGTAAGATTGTAACACGGTGTTATGTTTTTCGCTTTAGGTGTTACTCACACCAATACCTGTATTATAAACATTTATCTTTGTTGTCGACAATGCAAAATAAAAATATTTTTCTTATCACAAAATTTTACCGCTGCGGGTATATACGTGTCTGCGGCAAGTCATTGCATTCAAGGGTGAAGGGGGCGCAAAAGGGTAAAAACGTTAACAAAGCTACATTCAGCGTACTCGCGGTGGCGTCATGCCTATAAACGACAGTCATCTAGACGGGACTGCCATATTTAGGTCAGCGCCGTATTACCATAAATAATTTCACTCCTAGTTTGGCCGCATGCTGTTAGTTTAATTGCTTTTGTGTTTAAGAGATAAGCCTATTGTTGCACTGAATATGAAAAAGCTGAAGTGTTGCAAAGTTTGTGAAATGTGCAAAAGTCGGTAGGCATCTAGTTTGTGGTGCATAAAAATTGAAACATGCGCATCTGACACTATAATTAATTTTATTCCAATTACTGTAGTGAATGTCATTATTTTAAGTAATGTCATTAGTTAAAAAAAACCATTTTTACTAGTGTCGGATTTGCATTAAAAACTAACACTTGGATCTATCTCCATTTCTTCACGTGGTCGATGAATTTTAGGCGTAAAAAGAAACAAAATATACGGCATTTTTTAATTTGTATATGATTTTGTATGCTTCTTTTCAGTTTTGGGCGAGTATAGGTAGGTAGATAAATACGTAGAAAATTATTTCATAACAGAGCCCTTGGAATGACCATTGAAACGTGACATACTCGTATATAATTAATGATCACATCACAGCGACCAAAGCAAATTTACGTATATCCCTCTTGATTACCCTGTTAAAAGCTATATGACTCATGAGCAATGTTTGCATTATAAACTTTATTCTGTACGCACTATGGTTGCTTGTTCAAGGTTGATGCAATAACATGCTTTTATTAATACGAGTTATGTGGCAGATTTTAGTACTGGCGTAAAGTTTTTATTTTCCTCTGAATTATAATCATCTATCCTATTTAAATTCCACTGCAAGCCGTAGATAGGATTTTAATTGTTTGCCTTGGTTGAACACTGAACAGTCAGCAATTCGCTTAGCACCTTTGCATACAAACTTACCTAAGAAACAAAACCTGGCGGGCTTTAAAATGGCTATTAAAATATTTTAAACTCAACGATCAACAATACAAGAGGGCTCTTCCTCTTTTACTCTCACTAAGATGTAATTAGAGTGACAGAGAAATATGCCCGCAATTGACGAACTTCGATTTTCGCGGTTATAGCCCTGATACGAGAGAATTCAGGAACTATAGACTACGCATAGATCTCTGAGGATATCATCTATCATTAGACCCACACAGGTGTTTCCAACTTGCTTTCCCTCCTAGCCACTATTAAGAAATAATACGTACCTATACATGGTCATTGATTATACGATCCGATCGGCTTATGGCAGCCAATGATATCCCTGCGAATTTAATCAAACCTTTTCTTCCGCCAATCTGCGCGACATTGATAACAACCTTTATTATTTTCGGTCCGTGGAAACTTCTCAGGGTTTGTATAGACCTCAGTTCTAGATCCCATGCAATATAGTTTGACCTTCGTCCCGACTAGTCCCTAGTTATCAATCTCCCTTAATAGCTTAGGCGAGGCGCCAGAATACTAGGCAATTTCTTGCGTCATTATATTTATTGTATCCATATTTATGCAGATGTTGTCTTGCGTTTTTTTGCTGTTTTGAGATTGACTCATGAAAGTCATGAATTTTAGGCCCATATTCTCCTAGAGCTACGTAAATAATAGTCTAAGATTTATACGACAACACATTAATCTCATGATCGCCCGCAACCTTCAGTTTGCCCTCTCTAGATTCGGTAGTTCTGACCCTGGCGCGCGAGATCTATCCCCGTACAAGATTGTTTTTCTCAAGCAGTCCCATGTACGGGATAGCCTTATAAGTCAGTGACAATACCGTAGACGAATGGACAATGGACGTTCCGGCTGACAATGGGTGGCGCCGGTTAATTGTAGACTGATTGATTCGAGGTCAAGCTTTTGTTTTATGCGGGTTCTTCGCTATTCAAAGACTTATAATGTCAATAAGGTTAAGAGTTTACGCTGACAGATCTAGGGGTCTAGCAATATACCTAATTACTTTACTCTTTGGTTGGGCCTAGTTAAGCGACAATGGTATTTAGATAACTGCAATCGAAACTCAAATGAATGGAAATGATGATGTGATTTTTCGTTTGCATCTGTCATTGCGATACATTTTTACTTTGCGACTGGCGTTTGTCGAACAACGATTTTTATCTTGGTTACGACCCCATGTTAC
Source organism: Cydia pomonella (assembly GCF_033807575.1). Taxonomy (NCBI): domain Eukaryota; kingdom Metazoa; phylum Arthropoda; class Insecta; order Lepidoptera; family Tortricidae; genus Cydia; species Cydia pomonella. The sequence goes on along the minus strand of NW_026907775.1, from coordinate 15,533 downwards.
ATTTTACAGCTCGATCACGCGTAGGTATTTAATTTACGTGTCCCTATTCATCTGTCAATAACAAATAATTGAATCGTTCAAACTTAGGAAAAGGGAATAATTTTGAAGCAGGTCCTTGAAACCTATCGATTGGTTAGTTGCCAACTTCGTTAATTAAGTTGTCGCTCCCACCCACGGAGAGCTATTTATTTGCTATGTAGGTAATTTGGCCAGTAATTTGTTAGTACCCGTGTTAGGCAACATGTACTTATAAATATAATAAAAGGAGCTTCATGCCATAATTTCACAATTTTTACATGTCACCTTAGGAAGCTTTTCTCAAGAAGATTTTCCGTAGAAAATTAACACAGGATCCACAAATCATATACAGCTTTCTATACTTCTGATAGACACTATAAATGTTCATACATATCATTCATCGGCATAAATCATCTATATTATATAAAGCTGCAGCCCGAACACTAATCGACACGAATTGTTCTCCCGGAAGGAGGCGCGGGGGGGATTCGAGTTTGGTACGGTCGTACAGGGGGCGGTCCGGTGACCTCCGGAAAAATCCGACTTTCGGTCTACCGGATCGGGACAGAAAAATGTTTGACGGCCCGGCTAAACGGTGGGAGATAGTGGGGGGGTGCTCGACCAAATGTCACAGAGGACCCTGGGCAGTTTCGGAGGCCGCCATTTTTTTTTCAAAATGGCGGATTCAAAATGGCGGCCGATTTTCAAGTCGGTCCCGGCGCGCTCAAATTTCGGTCACGGAATCTCGGGGCCCTCTAGATAGGTATGGAAAAAAAATTTTTGGAAAAAATCCAAGATGGCGGACACCATGGCCACTTTTGGGGGATGAACGTTGCTCACGTCCGCAGGAGAATGCTTTAGATACCCTGCACGTGTCCCCTGGGTAGCGCTAAACGAGCAACTACAATAGAGGCGATTGTAGACAATTTTTTTCCACCTATACTTATTTCGAATGCAATAATTATGCTCCAGAACAAGAATACATGTCAACAGACTAGAGATGTTGGACCTTCTGTCCGCATTTGCCAACTAAACATCGAAGGCATTAGCCGCTCAAAATGTGACTACTTGTACAGAATCCTGATGGAGCAAAAAATTGACATAGTTTGCATTCAGGAGACGCACACCAAAGACGAACAAGACCTGGTTAATAGAGGTTCCATTCCGGGCTACTCCATTGTTACGGCGGTTCATCATCCTAAGTACGGAATAGCCACCTACGCCAAAAATAATCTCCAGGATCTTCAAACATTACAGGCAGAAATCAAAGACACTATCCTTACTTCCACCGTACAGCTACGAGACTTAAAGATTATGAACATCTACAAACCTCCTCTAACTACTTGGCCATCTGAAGTCCTACCAAACTTAAGCCACCCAAGTGTCGTCTGTGGTGATTTCAACAGCCATCACGTGAGCTGGCGCTACAGAGCAACAGATCCAAATGGGGCAGCCTTAGCCAATTGGGCAGACCTCTCTGATATGCATCTTGTCCTCGATGCTAAAGATAAGGGTACATTTGTTTCGGCAAGATGGAATCAAGAATACAACCCTGACCTGACTTTCGTCAGCAAGGACAGTCTAGATCAGCCACTTCCTGCCTCGCGTATGATCTTGCCTAGCTTTCCCAATAGTCAACATAGACCCATCATTCTGGAAATCGGCCTCAAGATAGCCCTAACAAACTCCATGAAGTTGCCCCGATGGAACTTTAAAAAGGCAAACTGGGAGAATTTCCAAAATAGGCTTGATCACGATCTAGAACGCGAACAACTCGAACCAAAACCCTCGAACTACGCAAGATTCGTTAAGCTTGCTATTACAGCAGCCAAAGCGACAATACCCAGAGGGTATAGAAGAGAGTACATTCCTGGCTGGAACAATGAGAGCGAGAACCTGTTTAGGGAATACCAAAACTCTGGCAACCACGCAATTGGTGCACAGCTACTGAAGACCTTGGATGAAAGTAGGAAAGACAGGTGGACAGAAACAGTTGAGAGCATGGACTTTAAGATTTCGAGTAGAAAAGCTTGGCGAGTCCTTAACCGGCTAACGGGCAAAAAGAGCTGCCAAAAAACGTTTACGAAGCTACACCCTAATGCCATAGCGAACAGAATGGTGGACCTCACTAGGGCTAAAAGAGATACATGCACTACGAAACGCATCCGCAAGCAGCTAACCCACCTCAAGCGCAGCATGCCGGATAACGACTACCTCATCAGACCCTTTTCTATACCTGATACTGTCAATGCTATTAAACAGTTAAAACCTGGTAAAGCGGCAGGCCCCGATGGAATTTATAACGAATTTCTCAGGAATTTGGGTCCCCTGGCTGTGAGTTGGCTCGCGGCCTTTTTCTCCAACATCTTGCTGAAAAACCAACTACCTACTGAATTCAAGATATCCAAAGTTATAGCATTGTTGAAACCTGGGAAAAGCGATGAACTTCCAGAAAACTATCGCCCGATTGCTCTTCTGAGCTGCGCATATAAGCTGCTGGAACGGCTACTGCTTACACGAGTTACCCCATTCATAGAAGCTGCGACTCCTCAAGAGCAGGCGGGTTTTCGACAAGGACGTAGCTGCGCCGATCAGGTGCTGGCTCTTACTACGCACATAGAAGATGGGTTCCAGAAACAACTCAAATCCACTGCGGTTTTCATTGATTTAACAGCCGCCTACGACACAGTGTGGAGGCATGGACTCATCTTCAAACTCCTATCAGTCGTGCCAAGCAAAGAGATAGCAGCCCTTGTAGCGAACATGTTGAGTGAGCGACAATTTGAGGTTTATTTGGGAGATGCAAAAAGCAAGCGAAGGAAACTCAACAACGGCCTGCCACAGGGATCAGTACTCGCACCTCTTCTTTTCAACCTATATATTTACGACCTACCCGACACTACGGCTAGAAAGTTTATATACGCTGATGATATCGCGCTGGTTGCTCGAAGTCGGAGATTTGAGGAAGCGGAGGAAGTCCTGACGTCGGACCTTAAAATCATGTCGAGTTTCTTCACATCTTGGAGGCTCATACCAAGTTCCAGTAAAACAGAGGTTGCGTGCTTCCATCTTCATAACAAACATGCCTACTACCAACCCACTGTTAAACTTGAAGGCTCAAACCTCAAATACAACCCTCACCCAAAATACCTCGGGGTCACTTTGGACAGATCTCTGACTTACAAGGAGCACATTACAAAAACGTCCCTCAAGCTAGCCACACGTAACAACATCTTGCACAAACTCAGTGGCACTTCATGGGGTGCATCTGCCGATGTGCTCCGAACTACCGCGCTCAGCCTCGTGTACTCTGCAGCAGAATACTGCGCGCCTGTATGGTGTGAAAGCGCGCACGTAGAAAAAGTGGACACGAGACTGAACGACGCAATGAGGTGTGTTTCCGGTACAATAAAATCTACGCCGACTCACTGGTTACCAGTGCTTAGCCACATAGCTCCGCCTCAGTTACGCAGGAAACACGCGCTCTTGAGAGAAGTCGAGAAAATATATATCCGAGCCGATCTACCTGTCCACAAAGAGTTCACTAACCCACCACCGCAGCGACTCAAATCGCGCCGACCTACGAGCGAGGCAGGGAGAAAACTGAGGAGTGGCGGTTTTCAGGTGGAGCAGGCGTGGAAGGAAGAATGGGCGAAGGCTGCGACTGGTCACCACAAAAGTACCCAAAACCCTACTCGAAAGCCGAAGGGCTTCTCGCTGCAGAGGAAATACTGGTGCCGCCTCAACAGAATCCGCACAGGTCATGGCAGGTGCAATTATATGCGTCACAAATGGGGATGGAACGAGAGTCCGTTGTGTGACTGTGGCCTTGAAGAACAAACTACCCAGCACATTGTTGAACGATGCCCAAAGAGACGTTTCCAAGGCAGCCCGGAGGACCTCTATACCAATTTGACACCGGACGCGATCAGTTGGCTGCGTGGCCTGGATGTCGACTTATAATAAATAGATTGTATATTAATATTGCCTACAATGTTACGCCATACGCTTAAATAAATGGCCACTTTTATTTTGTATGGCAACTTTTAAACGGTGACAGATAGGTGGGGGGTGCTCGACCAAATGTCATAGAGGGCCCCGAGACAAATGGAATGGCATTTAAAAAAATTCAAAATGGCCGACTCAAAATGGCGCCGAAATTTCAAAACGGTCCGAGAGCGCCGAGAACCGGTATGTGGGTACATATGGGCCCCCGCGTTCGACAAAAAAAATTTTTTTTTTTTTAGCTCGAAAAAAAATTTGTATGGGATTTTTTTTCGAATCCCCCACATGCTAAACGGTGAGAGATAGGTCGGGGGAGCTCGACCAAATGTCATAGAGGGCTCCGAGTGGAATCTGAATAAGAAAAAAAAAATTCAAAATGGCCGACTTTTTTTTTTTCTAAAACTTTAAAAAGGTCCGAGCGCTCTGAAATTTTGGTCGCGGTATCTCGGAGCCCCAATGACTCGTACGGAAAAAAAAAATTTTGGAAAAAATCCAAGATGGCGGAAAAATGGCCAGTTTACTTTTGTATGGCAACTCTCAAACGGTGCGTGATAGGTGGGGGGTGCTCGACCAAATGTCATATAGGGCCCCAAGACAAATAAAACTGCATCAAAAAAAAATTCAAAATGGCCGACTTTTTTTTTTTCTTTTTTTAATGTTGGTCCGAGCGCGCTGAGATTTTGCATGCGGCGAGCCTGGGGGGCCAAGATTACCATATGAAAAAAAGTTTTTTGGAAAAATCCAAAATGGCGGCGGACAGGGGCAAAGTAAAATTTCCAAGTAGGTTAAGCGAGCCCGAAGGGCGAGCTTCAGGCTGGGAGGCCGAAGGCCGACCCCGGCGGAGGGCCGAAGGCCCGGAGCCTTCACCCCGACCCCCAAGCGTGCAACCCCCAGTAACTAAAAGCGAGGCCGAAGGCCGAGCTGCGTGCTTACGGTGCTCCCAAGCGTTCTACCAAGTCGACTGTCTTGATAAGCGGAGCCGGCGGGCCGAAGGCCCGACGGCGACGCGTCGAGGCCAGCGAAGGCCGAAGGCCGAGCTCCGCGTAGGGCCGAAGGCCCGAAGCGTCACCTGAGAGGGGGAAGTTGGAGCTTAAACACGACCCAATAGGAAAAGTGTCTTAGACAAGCGAAACGGCGGGCCGAAGGCCAAAGGCCGTAGGCCCGACGTGAGCTTGTCAAGACACTTTTACTATTGGGTCGTGTTTAAGCTCCAACTTCCCGCACTAATCCCGAAGCGAAACCAACCCTCCCCGAGTGTCTTAATAAGCGAAGCGGCGAAAGCTGAGCTTCGAAACCCAGCGAAGACCGAAGGCCGAGCTCCGCGTAGGGCCGAAGGCCCGGAGCGTCCCACTGGTTCGGCCAAGCACGCGAGGCCGAAGGCCGAGCTGCGAGAGTGCGGCCCAAAGCGGAAGTACAACCGCATTACATTTCACCTTTGGAAAACAAATATTCTTTATACTAAAAATAACGGGAAAAATGCATTTATAGAGCGAACCGGTTACAAGTTAACTGTTTTAATAAGCGAAGCGGCGGGCCGAAGGCCCGACGCTGAGCTTCGAAACCCAGCGAAGGCCGAAGGCCGAGCTCCGCGTAGGGCCGTAGGCACGGAGCGTCCCATTGGATCGCCCAAGCACGCGAGGCCGAAGGCCGAGCTGCGAGAGTGCGGCCCAAAGCGGAAGTACAACCGCATTAACTTTCCCCTTTGGAAAACAAATCTTCTTTATGTTAATAACAACAAAAATAACGGGAAAAGTTATAAAGCGAACCGGCAACAAGTCAACTGTCTTAATAAGCGGAGCCGGCGGGCCGAAGGCCCGACGGCGAAGCGTCGAGGCTAGCGAAGGCCGAAGGCCGAGCTCCGCGTAGGGCCGAAGGCCCGAAGCGTCCCCTTCGAAGCTCGCCAGCGGGGAAGTTGGAGCTTAAACACGACCCAATAGTAAAAGTGTCTTAGACAAGCGAAACGGCGGGCCGGAGGCCGAAGGCCGTAGGCCCGACGTGAGCTTGTCAAGACACTTTTACTATTGGGTCGTGTTTACGCTCCAACTGCCCTTCAACCCCCAAAGTAACTATATTGCGAAGGCCGAAGGCCGAGCTCCGCGTAGGGCCGAAGGCCCGGAGCGTCCCATTGGATCGCCCAAGCACGCGAGGCCGAAGGCCGAGCTGCGGGAGTGCGTGCTCGCACGCGGACCATTCCTTGCAAGCAAAAGTACAACTGCTTTACCTTTTCCCTTTGGAAAACACAAACTTTTACACCTAAACAACAGCAACAACAACAAACACTACAACAACATTAATAACAACATACGCGAGGCCGAGTGCATGCTCGCACGCGCAGCTGAAGTACAACTGCACCACTTCTTCCCTTTGGATAACAAACTTTTTCACTCAAACAACGACACCTACAACAACAACTCATCAACAACAACATTAACAACAGCACCAACTACAAAAACAACAATAACAACTACAGCACCATGCACACCGCGGGGCCCTCGGGCCCCGCGCACCAAGCAAAATCTAGTTAGGGAGGTTATGGCCCTCGTCATACCATGCAGTGTTCTCATTTATCTTTTTATATCCAAAAGTTAAGATCATCAGTGAAAAAATGGAACACAGTTGAAAATGGAAACTACGTTTGGACAGTTTGTGTAATGTAAATTTAAGTAGCTCAGAAATTAGGCTAAGTCCAGTGTCCCTAATATTTCGGGCGATTGTTGATTGTTACCATGGATTTAGTATCCCTAATAATAAATAATCCAAGATCGCTAAATGAGGAGAAGACATGATGGACTATCCTGAAGCAATTAATCCTTGTCTTGATGCCATTTTGTATACCTGAGTATACTTATGACAGTGGAGACTGCAAGAACTTACCAAACCAGTATCATTGGCGTCATCAATTGGATTCCCTTTCTCCATATCGACGTCGAAGTCGTTCGGGTCGCCTCTGCTCCGAAAGCTGCTAGAGTTGAAGTCGCTCCCCAGGTTTGTCGTGCAGTCGTCGAACAACTTGAACTGGTTCACGTTGAACTCTGTGTCGACGACTTTGTCGAGGATGTCGGTGATTGTCAGCATGGAATTCGTTTCCCCGACAATACGCTTAGCGAAGATTGACACGAGAGGAAAAAACCTGATGAGTTAGGTGCCAACCGTGGTCTAGAAATCGTTTTGTGTCCCTGAGTGTACACTTTAGAGTAGAAACTTACAAGAACTTACCAAATCAGTATCATTGGCGTCATCCATCGGATTCCCGTTCTCCATATCAACGCCTGAGTCGTTCGGGTCGCCTCTCCTACGGAAGCTGCTGGAGTTGAAGTGGATCCTCAGGTCCGTCGTGAAGTCGTCGAACAACTTGAACTGGTTCGCGTTGAACTCTGTGTCGACGACGTTGTCGAGGACATCGTCGGAGATGGTCGGCATGCGGTTGCTCGTGTACGACACTTTGTAATAGTCGCGGTTCATTTTGGCTTTTTGTTTAGTTCATTTGTTTTCTATAAATTGTAGTTGGTAATTTTATGGAGATTGGGTATTGGCGTTGGGTACCGATGTTACGTTTGTCATGTTTTTCAAAAGCTAGGCTAGACGACTATTGTCAGATTACTTCTTCTTTGAGTTCTTTAACGAAGTCCTATGATTCGACATGGCGTTATCTTTCTGTTGGTGACAGCTTGTCTGGCTGTGCAGCACATGAGAAAAGACTTGTTTCATCTCTTCCTAATGCTTCCACATTTATGAGATTCGGTTTCTAAAGAGAAATCAACCACATACAACATCAATTCCGTTCAAAAGTTACACAAGCATTCTTAGTGAGCTATTCCAGAAGCGGGGTAACGATCGCTTTACGATACATTTAGTGTTATGAGTTACGCTTAGATTCCGCGCCTGCGGTCCCCTGACCCGGTTTTGTGAGTTCAACTGCAAAGCTGTATCTAACTGTTATTGTGGTTACAGAATTTGAGACAAAAGTTTTGAGACACTATGTATAGTTATCAGAGAGATAGAGCGCTTACTCTCTTAGCAATAAAATTGTGCTTAGGTAATTAGGTAAAAAATTCATTATTTTGCCCGCTTAGAAACTGTGTGTAAGATAGATTACAATCTGCCTTTATCCTGAGAAACGGATATGGCTTAGGATTACGTCCGAGTTTCAAAGAAACAAAATTAATTCCGCTTAGCATTACTTAATATTAAAAGTGTAGTTATTGGCATGAAATGAAATAATATGAAAGACAAAATGTAAATTGTATGTAAAGGAAAATATGCAGTGGTTTCACATAACTTTTGAGGTAGAATGTAATTAAGAGGCTTGGGATTTTATAAAGCTAGGTATATAATTTGACCCCCATCGATCATGTTAAATGCCGTTTTAAACCTATAAACTTATTATTAAATGGGGTCTTGATGTAACTATGTCTTATAAAATGAAAGAATGAAGATATGCCTCTATGGAGACTATCGTTCTCCTGCAGATTGATCTACTTTAAATAATGGTAGGTACTTAACTCCCGCAGCGCAAAGTAGTTCAGTAGTTTACGATTTGCGGGGGATATAATAGATGGTATGTATGTGTACTTGGCATACTTCGACTGTTGTCAGACTCGCTATCATTGTAAGTTATCCGTGTTTACTGTTTATAGCATTTATTTTAAGTTATTGGCCTCTGTTGCATGTTAAGGTTTTATGGCTATGGAAAGGAAAATCTATGTTAGCTGGAAATGTAAATAAAGACATATCTTATTGATATTACGTATTACTTTTGATATGAAGATACAGTATTAATTTCCGATTAGCTAACAAATAAAGAAAAAAAGGACCACCTTGATACCGTTACGTAGGGTTGATATTTACGACATTTATTACACTACTGCCAAAAAAGATTGAATTGTTTTCAGCGTTCATGTTTTTAAGAATGTGAGTTTCTTTATTTATTTTAGTTGCTGAGGCACTTATGAATTTCAGTCTTTTTTTTTGTAAACAGCTGCAACTGATATGATTAGGATGAGTGAAAAAAAAAAACTGTAATAGATGTGACATAGGAAGGAAGAATTGTTCAAGGCCTCCATGCTCAGATTCCAACCAGCCTCTTCAGGTTTCGCAGTGGACACCACATTTTTTAAGTATATCTATGCAATCTTATAAAGGCCTATTCGTATCCATAATCTATTGTTAAAATTGGTCTGATTATTCAGGTCACCCTGTGACGTACGTGACATTTTCAAAGCTTTTCTACTTCAAAGACAATATCCCTTTAAACCTTTTATCAACGAAGTGGGTCAGCTTCAGCTAACAACTGTTAATGTCAGAAGGGCTCTCGCGGGGTGGGCAGCGTTAAATTTACTACCGGCATCGCTGGAAAACTGCCAGCTGTGGTGATTATGAACTCACAATACAGTGCACAATCGATATCGCTTAATTAATAGATTACGTATGATATGAGTAACATGTGTATAGATAATGATATCACTGATTATCGTATCGTTGTCCAGACTGGAAAATGTTTATAGAGATTTGACGAAGCCTGCGCTGTGGATTTAGATGATGGTTGTGGTTTTAGTTTAGTTTTATTTAATAAAGGAGTTTGTTTATCGAGATTACGGTGGTGGGTTTCAAAGTAGTGGAAATCTCGCTTGAATTTTTTATTGTTCTTCAGTTATTGTATTGTATTGTATTATATGTTTCGTTGCCACTAGCGATCTTTAACCAATACGGGTAAGTATGGTATACGGATTAGTGTGACTGGCATTCACATTAGAGCATGTTAACATACTGAATAGTATTTATACTTTACTTACCAGCATTGCACTCTTACCCGTATTGACCTTAAACACAAAATGTACTATTTACGTTGTCATTTTAACTGTATGAAGTCATTTGTGGTAGTGTTGGTCACGCATTTAAGCCGGACTAATGGCTGGTTGTAGAATGGAGTAACTTGCGTATACGTATACCATACGTCCAGTCAAGCAATCAGCAGCGGGCGGCTCGAAGTTTAGCGGTATGTTATGTACCTATTTAATATCAGTTGAACTGCATTTCCTTAATGCGTCTGTTTTCTTTTGTTTACTGTTTTGACACTCGATTAAATGAATGCCTTAAGGACCAGGATTGACAGGTTTCGTTTTTGCTTACATTAGAAACATAAGTTTCTGCATAAAATACATAGAACGCACTTAACGCACCCACAAATTGAACTCGTCAAAACGAATCACATGTACATACGCCTAATCTCAAGCGTCTCTCAATTGAAGAGTTCTCCTATCCCTTGGAGTGGTATGCCGTTGGCTCCCGATTACGTCATTTAAATTTAAAAATTTGATTAATTGAAATAAAATCAATATTCCAACAACTCAATAATGGCATATATGCCACTTGAAGAGTTATTACAGCTTCTGGCTCCATCATATTAGGGCAGTCCGATGGTACCAAATTATTCTTTTTTTAATTTAAATTTTTACTATAAACTGATCGGCGATTGGCCCTATTCACACCATTCTATTGTCATCTCTATTAAAAGTATGTATACTTGCAAACTTTCAAATTGTTACGGCTAATAGAAGTAAATTAAAATCGACTTGTAAGATTTAGTTAGTAAGAAACAAGTTAAGTTATACTTGTGTTCAATATATTTGCATTGGATATCAGACAACACGTTAGTGAACAGTGTTGTTGACGTAGTAGCTAATGAATGAGGTTTCCGTAAAACTACGCTTACGTCTGGTCACGTAACGGGCGCTCAAAATACCGCAGCTGCTAACTGTTTCACAACAGGGCATCTGCTCAGTTTCCACAACAATATGGAAATGGGAGTCTGGACGGCAGATGTGGATTTAATCAATACGGTGAGCTAATTTATGGATGCATTTCTTTTTATCCGCAGGAGTAAACAAGAGGTTTATCTTTAAGAAAAAACTCTAAAAGTCGAAGTAAGTATAAAAATTTTATACCTACGGAAAGTAAAACTACCAACACACTCAGAAATGTCCCCAAGCATCAAAATCTAAGTACAAAAAACCGTACTTACACAAATCAGTCGTTTGGTATCTACGATACTACATTCAAACACAGTTTATATTATCAAACTTATACCAGATGGGATGTTAAAAGTTTGATAATACATATTAACTGTGTTTAAATGATGTTACATAAAATAAATAAGTAGGTATACCTATCTGATTTAAGTGGCCATCACTTCATAAATGTAAAATAGCAAATATTTCTAGCATTCCTTCTTCCTCCTTTCCAATTCGTTTATTTTACCCTAAAGAAACCGGAAAATAGCAGAGGCATAAAAGAGTCTTGTGTTAGAATCAATGAATTTATTTACATTGCGTTCAAGGCTTATTTTTATGAGTTTTCTTTAACTTTATGGATCTGGTACGAGATGTGCGACCATGGGGAGGCGACGGGATGTTACAAAGGATGTCATTAAACTGTTAAAAAATAAACGATTTGTTAGACCTGTACCCCAAAAGCATAAAATTGTTGTAGTAATTCACCGAATCGCATTTCACCTTGAATGAAAAAGATATCACTGGATTTTTTTACTTGACGCACTTTTTCCCGTAGCCTTTGACATTAGTATAATTAATTTGTAGTATTTAATTTTTCGTGTAGTATGTTACCGAAGAGGCATTTCGCCGCGATCGACGTTTGTTTGGGACTCTATTTAACTTGATACGTTAATTTGATGCTTGCACTAAAATTAAGTGTTTTTTTAAACACGTTTTGTACTTGTAGGATTAAGCCTCACTGCTATCAAACTCATTAAAATTTTATCTATGTGACGTTGACGTTGCGTTGAATCACGTCGCCAATACAATACACGATCGAGGTGAAATGCGACTAAAGTAATAAACGATTGAGTCACAACGCGATGTTTAAATGCACGGTCGAGGTGAAATGCGACTAAAACTTATAGCCACTAGAAAAAAAAAACTATTGAGACACAATGCGAAAATTAAATATGAGATCGAGGTGAAATGCGATTCGGTGAATTACTACAACAATTTTATGCTTTTGGGGTACAGGTCTAACAAATCAAATAAACAACATCACATGCAATAAACATTCATTCATTCATTCATTCAAAAAAAATACTAATTATGAAACTATAACGCGTTGATGTACAGTCAGCAGCAAAAGTCGGTAAGCGCATAAGATATTCCATATTCCCATCACACAATATTTCTTGAACAATAAAATTGTGCTCTTTTTTTAATAAATATTTCGGGACAATTTTAGACAAACGACCTAGCCCCAAACTGTTCAGAGCTTGTACTATGGGTATTAGCCGACGATAAACATACGTATATAGATCAATATATACTTATATACATAGAAAACACCCATGACCCACGAACAATATCTGTGTTCATCACACAAATAAATGCCCTAAAATAAATAAAAAAATTATTGATTCTAGCCCAAGGGCATTTACTCGTAAAGACCCGAAGGTCTTTACGAGTAAATGCCCTAACCGGGATTCGAATCCAGAACCACCGGCTTCATAGGCAGGGCCATTACCCACTAGGCCAGACCGGTCGTCGTTTTAAGCCCATTGCCCGCTTAGCAACTCTGCTGTGGACTGAACTTATCTATATTTTATTTTATTTATTTTTATTTTATTCGCATTCTGTACACGCGCCGCATGTAACTGATCAGTCTTCTGATTGTTTTTATTTTTTATCGTCTGTTTCGAAATCTAACTTGACTCGGCAGTAATTTGCAGGGTTTCTTGATGAATCATAGCATAGATTTATAACTAACCTAGATGCCTAGTCTGTACATCCCTAGTGAAGCCATTTCGAGTACGACATTATGTCGCCCTCGTGTCATCGTATCCGAACGGCCCTCGCAGTACTCAAGGTCGAGTTGGTTTGTGTACACCTCCCGGTTATAAATTAAAAAATACAAGAAAGATGGTTGTTTGTGCGGTGAATTGGTGTCACAACACATCAGTGAATAAAAACAAACCGCCTGATATAACATTTCATGCGTAAGTATCCAGTTTAATGTGATATTTTTACGTAATTGTAAATACAAAAATCCAAATTTTCGTCAGCCGCCATTATTTATAAATGTTGCCAGGTGATATGAATCTTTTTTCCTCCAAATGAGGCATGACGATTACATTGATAAAATTAATATTACTTTAAGTTCCTTGTATGACTATAGAAAATATTCTTTTTTAGTTTTTCATTCTTTTATTTCAAATTATGTTTTGTCTTTTATAAAATTACAGTTTAAATTCATATTTTTATTTTGTGTGATATTCGTTTTAGATTTCCGACTGATCCGCTTCTGTCTGCGAGATGGACGGAAAAAATTAGATTAAATAGGAACGATGCAATATGGAAACCGACTAAACATAGTCGAATATGCTCTCGCCATTTTGATGAGCAAGTAAAGTAAATTTTATTTGTGGAACACAGGTGTTACAGTTAAGGTCTGTAAAAACGAAACGCAACTGTCACTGTCGCACTTATATGGAAGACTGATAGAGAGACACAAAGCGTTTCGTTGTTCGAAGCAATAGCGATTGCCACCTTGGCTAGGCCTGCAGGTACAATTACTAGTACTGACGATAAATAGTTATTTGTTTTACAAGTGGAAAAGTTGTTGTTTAACCGCTCGTGCTAATATTGCTACTCGAGCTAAATAAAGATCCAAAATGTCGAAAAATGGAATCTTGAGCGTTGCGAGGGTTTCAAGTTACGAGAGTTAAACAAATTTTGCCCCAAGTGAAACACAAAACTTTTCACCACACTAACCCGAAGAAAATATTAGTCAAATAAAAGCAAACCAAATCAAATCCAAATGATCGTCATTAAATATTTATCATTTAAAATCATTATTCCAAAGTCAATTCTACCAGCTATTATCTGTGCACATTTGTAAAATAAAAAAATAAACGTTTTTTTATTTAAACATTATTTCACAAAGTACAGAAATGCAAAGTCCTTAAAAGAAACCTTGAAAGCTTTTGCTACAAATTTAATATCTACATACACACTCCCAAATGATTGATAGCCAAGTATAAGGATGTGGTTAAAATCCATCTACTTTAAGGGGAATAAATGAACTCTGGCAACCCGTTTTTGTATATATGTGTGTGTCGCTGAGCGTAAGACACGAGCGTCGCACGCACACATCGATCGAGTTTCGGCTTCACTTTTGGCAGATTAGCCTTATGAGGAGTAACTGTCTATGTGTGATAGGTCAGTGAATCATAGGACAAAAAACAAACGACTAAGATCGTATTGTTAAGAGGTTCAATTAGAATGAGTCAGCCACATTCGCTGAACATTACATTAAGATTAGCTCCTACATCCAAATAAATTAGTTTCTCTTGGTTGACCACCCGTGTTGTTTCATATATTGGGATTTATACCGGTGTGAAGTTAGCAGCCAAAGTTAGCAGCCGCCGATAACCCAACCAAATTAAGAAGTCAAAATTTTAAACGTAAAAAATGTCATAGAGAACCAGTAAAAGAGCACCTGATGTATGTAATTACAAAGTAAACAGACCAAAAAGGACTAAAATTAATGCAAAACTAAAATATATTCACTTTCGTCAAAGCACTCATGCTATCTGTAATATTGCCTAGTAAAAAGGCAAGCAAGAGGTTTTCAAAACCGTTTCCATGCAGATAGATAGCTACATAATCAAGCTAAAGAGCTGCTGAAAGCTTTAAGTGATACTCGACCATTAACTTGGAGAAAAGGGGAGACCAAGGCAAACTGAACACAAAATATTCGAAATAGTTGCAATATTCAAAGATTTTTAGCATGAAGAACGGCAAGCAAGGGATTATCGACCTATGTGATAGTTAGCTAGTAACACAACCTATAAATGATTGTGCATCACAAGTTGATACTCGATCGATAAGACTAGTCAATTTACTGAAAAGTAAAATATTTTGATAATCTAAGTTAAGCGGCTGCTGAGAGCTACGAGTGCTAAAACGGCCAGCAAGAGGTTTTTGAAACCTGAACTATACAGCTAGATCATAAGGCTAAAGAGCCGCTAAGAGCTTAAAGTGATACTTTACTACTATCTTGGAGAAAAGGGAAGACCAAGGCAAATGTAGCCAAATTATTTAAAAATGTTGCAGTTTTCAAACATTTTTAGCATGAAGGACGGCAAGCAAGGGATTTTCGACCTATGTAACAGTTAGCTAGTGTCACAACCTACAAATGACTGTGCATCGCAAGTTGATACTCGATCGATAAAACTAGTCAATTTACTGAAAGGTAAAAAAAATGATTTTCTTACTTTAGTGGCTGCTGAGAGCTGCAAGCGCTAAAACGGCCAGCAAGAGATCTTTGAAACCTGAAGTATACAGTTAGATGATCAAGCTACACAACTGGTCAGAGCTTTAAGTAAACCTAGACTACTATTTGGGGGAGAAGGGGAGACCAAGTCAAATATACCAAACATATTTAAAAAAGTTGCAGTTTTCAAAGATTTTTAGTATGAAGGACGGCAAGCAAGGGATTTTTGACTTATG
>NW_026907774.1:22500-27917 GCF_033807575.1 Cydia pomonella | reverse complement strand
CCTAACCTAACCTAACCTAACCTAACCTAACCTAACCTAACCTAACCTAACCTAACCAACCTAACCTAACCTAACCTAACCTAACCTAACCTAACCTAACCTAACCTAACCTAACCTAACCTAACCTAACCTAACCATAACCTAACCTAACCTAACCTAACCTAACCTAACCTAACCTAACCTAACCTACCCTAACCTAACCTAACCTAACCTAACCTAACCTAACCTAACCTAACCTAACCTAACCTAACCTAACCTAACCTAACCTAACCTAACCTAACCTAACCTAACCTAACCTAACCTAACCTAACCTAACCTAACCTAACCTAACCTAACCTAACCTAACCTAACCTAACCTAACCTAACCTAACCTAACCTAACCTAACCTAACCTAACCTAACCTAACCTAACCTAACCTAACCTAACCTAACCTAACCTAACCTAACCTAACCTAACCTAACCTAACCTAACCTAACCTAACCTAACCTAACCTAACCTAACCTAACCTAACCTAACCTAACCTAACCTAACCTAACCCGCCGTGTGGTGCCGGCGTTTAGAATAGCACCCCCCCCATCTCGTCCCGTGGGTGTCGTAAAAGGCGACTAAGGGAAAACCGACGGACGGGCAGCAGCGTCCGTTGAGTGCCTTTATTTACTTCTACTGCGGTCCCTCCAAACTAAACCAATCTAAAATTTTAAAAAAATTAAAACTATTCAACATCCAACCAAACCAAAAAATTCAGTAAAACCAAATAAATTTATCATTAAAACAAACATAAAATACAAATAAAAAATAATAAAATCGAAACAAAAACTAAAACTTCGCAAATATCAACCAGGCACCATGGCCGCCCGTATTTAAATGCGGGACCATGGGTCCAATTAAAATCAAAACAACAACGCCGGGGGTCTCAAAAACTGAGCATCACCATTGCTTTCTGACTGATGGTGACGCCGGACCCGGCATCGCATAAAAAAACACCAGCATTCACAAAACCGTCACACGGGGCACCAGGGTCGCCCGTATCCCTAGCGAAGGGCCCTGGTCTACAAACTCGTCACATAACCTAACCTAACCTAACCTAACCTAACCTAACCTAACCTAACCTAACCTAACCTAACCTAACCTAACCTAACCTAACCTAACCTAACCTAACCTAACCTAACCTAACCTAACCTAACCTAACCTAACCTAACCTAACCTAACCTAACCTAACCTAACCTACCTAACCTAACCTAACCTAACCTAACCTAACCTAACCTAACCTAACCTAACCTAACCTAACCTAACCTAACCTAACCTAACCTAACCTAACCTAACCTAACCTAACCTAACCTAACCTAACCTAACCTAACCTAACCTAACCTAACCTAACCTAACCTAACCTAACCTAACCTAACCTAACCTAACCTAACCTAACCTAACCTAACCTAACCTAACCTAACCTAACCTAACCTAACCTAACCTAACCTAACCTAACCTAACCTAACCTAACCTAACCTAACCTAACCTAACCTAACCTAACCTAACCTAACCTAACCTAACCTAACCTAACCTAACCTAACCTAACCTAACCTAACCTAACCTAACCTAACCTAACCTAACCTAACCTAACCTAACCTAACCTAACCTAACCTAACCTAACCTAACCTAACCTAACCTAACCTAACCTAACCTAACCTAACCTAACCTAACCTAACCTAACCTAACCTAACCTAACCTAACCTAACCTAACCTAACCTAACCTAACCTAACCTAACCTAACCTAACCTAACCTAACCTAACCTAACCTAACCTAACCTAACCTAACCTAACCTAACCTAACCTAACCTAACCTAACCTAACCTAACCTAACCTAACCTAACCTAACCTAACCTAACCTAACCTAACCTAACCTAACCTAACCTAACCTAACCTAACCTAACCTAACCTAACCTAACCTAACCTAACCTAACCTAACCTAACCTAACCTAACCTAACCTAACCTAACCTAACCTAACCTAACCTAACCTAACCTAACCTAACCTAACCTAACCTAACCTAACCTAACCTAACCTAACCTAACCTAACCTAACCTAACCTAACCTAACCTAACCTAACCTAACCTAACCTAACCTAACCTAACCTAACCTAACCTAACCTAACCTAACCTAACCTAACCTAACCTAACCTAACCTAACCTAACCTAACCTAACCTAACCTAACCTAACCTAACCTAACCTAACCTAACCTAACCTAACCTAACCTAACCTAACCTAACCTAACCTAACCTAACCTAACCTAACCTAACCTAACCTAACCTAACCTAACCTAACCTAACCTAACCTAACCTAACCTAACCTAACCTAACCCCGCCGTGTGGTGCCGGCGTCTTAGAATAGCACCAACCAATCTCGTCCCGTGGGTGTCGTAAACGACTACTAAACACCGAACCAACCTCCTCAAATAGTTTACCAAACACTACTGCGGTCCCTATTCGCGTTACAACTTAAAACCCCCAATCGAAACCCCAACAAATTAACCCATCATCTTCAACTCGCCGTGTGGTGCCGGCGTCTAGAATAGCACCCCCCATCTCGTCCCGTGGGTGTCGTAAAAGGCGACTAAGGGAAAACCGACGGACGGGCAGCAGCGTCCGTGAGTGCATTCATTTACTTCTACCCCCTGCACGGTCCCTCCAACCTACAACCAATTTTCTACCGAATTTAATCTAAAACCATTTCAACAACTTAGTTCAACATTTCCCACACCAAATCCCCCCAAAATTTCAGCCAACCAAACCAACTATAATTTCACTTATTACAACAACACTAAATTTCACAAACACAAATCTAAAATAATCGCACATAAACCAACTTCAACCTACAAATATCAACCAGGCCACCATGGCCGCCCGTATTTAACGCGGGGACCATGGGGCCAATTAATAATCATAACAACAACGCCGGGTCTTCAACTCGAGCATCACCCATTGCTTTCTGACTGATGGTGGGATGCCGGACCCGGGCATCGCATAAATCCACACCAGCCATTTTCACAAATGGTCACCACGGGCACAGGGGCTCGCCGTATCCCTAGCGAGGGCCCTGTGTCTTACAACTGGATACCACAAACCTTTTAAAAAAAAAAAAAAAAAAAAAAAAAACCTAACCTAACCTAACCTAACCTAACCTAACCTAACCTAACCTAACCTAACCTAACCTAACCTAACCTAACCTAACCAACCCTAACCTAACCTAACCTAACCTAACCTAACCTAACCTAACCTAACCTAACCTAACCTAACCTAACCTAACCTAACCTAACCTAACCTAACCTAACCTAACCTAACCTAAATGTAACTAACCTAACCTAACATAACCAACCTAACCTAACCTAACCTAACCTAACCTAACCTACACCTAACTAACCTGTGAACTTTTCAGCAATGTCCAGATTGTCAGATTGTCAAAATGTCATTTTGTGTCAAAAACTGTCAAAATGTCATTTTGGGTCAAAAACTGTCAAAATGTCATTTTGGGTCAAAACCGGTCAAAATGTCAATTTGTGTCAAAAACTGTCAAAATGTCATTTTGGGTCAAAAACTGTCAAAATGTCAATTTGGGTCAAAAACTGTCAAAATGTCATTTTGTGTCAAAAACTGTCAAAATGACATTTTGGGTCAAAAACTGTCAAAATGTCGTTTTGGGTCAAAAACTGTCAAAATGTCATTTTGTGTCAAAAACTGTCAAAATGACATTTTGGGTCAAAAACTGTCAAAATGACATTTTGGGTCAAAAACTGTCAAAATGTCATTTTGGTTCAAAAACTGTCAAAATGTCATTTTGTGTCATAAACTGTCAAAATGTCATTTTGTGTCAAAAATGCCATGTCACTATGTACCTAATATGAACATACAAACTCTATAAACTCACCCATAATTACTTAAAATCGAATTTCTATGAAAAAAGGGTCAAGTGTGAGTCGGATTTCACTATTTCCATACAAATAATTCAACGACGCCGCATAAACAGGAATAGCAATGTTTTATGAAATCTCGCAAATTTAGGACGCTATATCTCGGAAACGGTAAGAGATAGAGCAAAATGGACTTCAGATTCGGGCAGTCAGATATTACATTAGTAATATCGAAATTTATAGCAATTGTATAGATAGAATTTTTTTTCAGAATTTTTGGACAACTTTTTTTTTCAAAAAAATTTGCGAAAATAATCTAACCCGGGTCTAAAATCTTTATTTATTAACCGATTTTCTTGAAAAAAGTGTCATTCGATGCAGAATTAGAGAAATTTTGGGGTAGCTAGGAAACCAAGTGCCTAAATATAATACATTTTTTCGCAAAAAACAAAAAACTGAAAATTTTCAAAAAAAATGTATGGGAGGTCCCAGACCCAGGGCGATTCTGAGCAAGCGCGAAATACTATAGAAAGATAAGGTCAAAAAAAGCCCCTATACCAAATTTGAACAAAATCTACCGAGAATCAACCCTATAACGGTAACGCGGGAGCACCGCGATCGACGTAATCGACGTAATTATCATTGCAAAATTGAAATTTTTCCTAGCCAACTTTTCCATAGTTTTTTGTTTGTATAGTACTTATAGTCCCTAAAAAATAGTATTAAAGTTATTTCTGTAAACGTGTGATGCTTACTTTTTGTGTAAAATAGTTTTGAAATTTTCACCATAACCGAGTTTACTGTGAACCTGTCAGTATGTCAGAATGTCAGATTGTCAGCATGTCAAAGTGTCATTGTCAGTCAATATCTGTCAAAATGTCATTTTGTGTCAAAAACTGTCAAAATGACATTTTTTGTCAAAAACTGTCAAAATGACATTTAGTGTCAAAAACTGTCAAAATGTCATTCTGGGTCAAAAACTGTCAAAATGTCATTTTGTGTCAAAAACTGCCAAAATGTCATTTTGTGTCAAAAACTGTCAAAATGTCATTTTGGGTCAAAAACTGTCAAAATGTCATTTGGGTCAAAACTGTCAAAATGTCATTTTGGGTCAAAAACTGTCAAATGTCATTTTGGGTCAAAAACTGTCAAAATGTCATTTGGGTCAAAATCTGTCAAAATGTCATTTTGTGTCAAAAACTGTCAAAATGTCATTTTGGGTCAAAAACTTCTGGGTCAAAAACTGTCATAAATGTCATTTTGTGTCAAAATACTGTCAAAATGTCATTTTGTGTCAAAAACTGTCAAAATGTCATTTTGTGTCAAAAACTGTCAAAAATGTCATCTTTTGTGTCAAAAACTGTCAAAATGTCATTTTGGGTCAAAAACTGCAAAATGTCATTTTGGGTCAAAACTGTCAATAATGTTCATTTTTGTGTCAAAACTTTCAAAATGTCCATTTTGGGTCAAAACGTCTAAAGATGACATTTTGGGTTTTAAAACTGTCAAAATATCAT
>NW_026907774.1:0-17500 GCF_033807575.1 Cydia pomonella | reverse complement strand
TTTTGTCAGGAATGTCAGATTGTCAGATTGTCAAAATGTCATAGTTGTGTCAAAAAAAAAACTGTCAAAATGTCATTTGTGTCAAAAAGCTGTCAAATGACATTTGGGTCAGAAAACTGTCAAAATTCATTTTGTGTACAAAAACTGTCAAAATGACATTTTGGGGGGGGTCTAAAACTGTCAAATGACATTTTGGGGGTAAAACTGTCAAATGTCATGTTGTGTCGAAAAACCTGTCAAAATGTCATTTAGTGTCAAAAAACTGTTCAAAATGTCATTTTGTGTCAAAAACTGTCAAAATGACATTTTGGTCAAAAACTGTACAAAATGACATTTTGGGGTAAAAAACTGTCAAAATGTCATTTTGTGTCAAAAACTGTCAAATGTCATTTAGTGTCAAAAACTGTCAAATGTCATTTGGTGTCAAAAACTGTCAAAATGACATTTTGTGTCAAAATGCCATGTCACTATGTACCAAAATATGAACAAAAAACTCTATAAACTCACCCATAATTACGTAAAATCGAATTTCTATGAAAAAAGGGTCAAGTGTGAGTCGGATTTCACTATTTCCATACAAATAATTCAACGACGCCGCATAAACAGGAATAGCAATGTTTTATGAAATCTCGCAAATTTAGGACGCTATATCTCGGAAACGGTAAGAGATAGAGCAAAATGGACTTCAGATTCGGGCAGTCAGATATTACGTTAGTAATATCGAAATTTAAGCAAATGTATAGATTGAATTTTTTTTCAGAATTTTTGGACAACTTTTTTTTTCAAAAAAATTTGCGAAAATAATCTAACCCGGGTCTAAAATCTTTATTTATTAACCTATTTTCTTGAAAAAAGTGTCATTCTATGCAGAATTAGAGAAAATTTGGGGTAGCTAGGAAACCAAGTGCCTAAATATAATACATTTTTCGCAAAAAAAACAAAAAACTGAAAATTTTCAAAAAAAAAATGTATGGGAGGTCCCAGACCCAGGGCGATTCTGAGCAAGCGCGAAATACTATAGAAAGATAAGGTCAAAAAAAGCGCCTATACCAAATTTGAACAAAAATCTACCGAGAATTAACCCTATAACGGTAACGCGGGAGCACCGCGATCGACGTAATCGACGTAATTATCATTGCAAAATGGAAATTTTTCCTAGCCAACTTTTCCATTAGTTTTTTGTTTGTATAGTACTTATAGTCCCTAAAAAAATAGTATTAAAAGTTATTTCTGTAAACGTGTGATGCTTACTTTTGTGTGGTAAAATAGTTTGAAATTTTCACCATAACCGAGTTTACTGTGAAACTGTCAGTATGTCAGAATGTCAGATTGTCAGCATGTCAAAGTGTCATGTCAGTCAATATCTGTCAAAATGTCATTTTGTGTCAAAAACTGTTCAAAATGACATTTTTTTGTCAAAAACTGTCAAAATGACATTTTGGTCAAAAACTGTCAAAATGTCATTTAGTGACAAAAACTGTCAAATGTCATTCTGGGTCAAAAACTGTCAAAATGTCATTTTGTGTCAAAAACTGTCAAATGTCATTTTGGGTCAAAAACTGTCAAAATGTCATTTTGGGTCAAAAACTGTCAAAATGTCATTTTGGGTCAAAAACTGTCAAAATGTCATTTTGGGTCAAAAACTGTCAAAATGTCATTTTGGGTCAAAATCTGTCAAAATGTCATTTGTGTCAAAAACTGTCAAAATGTCATTTTGGGTCAAAAACTGTCAAGATGACATTTTGGGTTAAAAACTGTCAAAATATCATTTTGTGTCAAAAACTGTCAAAATGTCATTTTGTGTCAAAAACTGTCAAAATGTCATTCTGGGTCAAAAACTGTCAAATGTCATTTTGTGTCAAAAACTGTCAAAATGTCATTTTGGGTCAAAAACTGTCAAAATGTCATTTTGGGTCAAAAACTGTCAAAATGTCATGTTGGGTCAAAAACTGGTCAAAATGTCATTTTGTGTCAAAAAACTGTCAAAATGTCATTTTGGGTCAAAAACTGTCAAAATGTCATTTTGTGTCAAAAACTGTCAATGTCATTTTGGGTCAAAAACTGTCAAGATGACATTTTGGGTTAAAAACTGTCAAAATATCATTTTGTGTCAAAAACTGTCAAAATGTCATTTTGAGTCAAAAACTGTCAAAATGTCATTTTGTGTCAAAAACTCAAAATGTCTTTTTGGGTCAAAAACTGTCAAAATGTCATTTTGGGTTAAAAACTGTCAAAATGTCATTTTGTGTCAAAAACTTCAAAATGACATTTGGGTCAAAAAACTCAAAATGTCATTTTAGAACAAAATCTGTCAGAATGACAATTTTGTCTAAATCTGTCAATTTGCACTTGGCCATGTCATCTCATACAATAATATGACTATTTTTCTAAGCACGAACCAAATCTGGCAAAAAACTGTCAATATTTTCAATCTTGCCCCAATCACTTTAATTGCACTTGATCATATCTTATACTCAAAAATAACTTTATTTCAATATAAATCTCAAAAACTGTAAAAATGATAGTTTTGATAAAATTTGTCAATTTGCACTTGGTCATGTCATCTTATACAGCTGTATAGCTATTAAAAGTAAACATTTTTGTTAAAACTGTCAAATTTCGAGATTTTTACATAAACTGTCAAAATACATCAACTATGACACTTTTGGTCAAAAAAAAAAAAAAATACTTAACAATGACAATTTCTATTTAACTATGACAAAATGTGAAACTTTTTCTCAAAAACTGTCAAATTTACAGTTTGACAGATCATGTCAATATAGACTATGCCATGTCACTATGTACCAAATATGAACATACAAACTCTAAAAACTCACCCATAATTACATAAAATCCAATTTCTATGAAAAAAGGGTCAAGTGTGAGTCGGATTTCACTATTTCCATACAAATAATTCAACGACGCCGCATAAACAGGAATAGCAATGTTTTAAGAAATTTCGCAACTTTAGGACGCTATATCTCGGAAACGGTAAGAGATAGAGCAAAATGGACTTCAGATTCGAGCAGTCAGATATTACGTTAGTAATATCAGAATTTAAGCAAATGTATAAATAGAATTTTTTTCATAATTTTTGGACAACTTTTTTTTTTCAAAAAAAATGTGCGAAAATAATCTAACCCGGGTCTAAAATCTTTATTTATTAACCGATTTTCTTGAAAAAAGTGTCATTCGATGCAGAATTAGAGAAATTTTGGGGTAGCTAGGAAACCAAGTGCCTAAATATAATACATTTTTCGCAAAAAACAAAAAACTGAAAATTTTCAAAAAAAATGTATGGGAGGTCCCAGACCCAGGACGATTCTGAGCAAGCGCGAAATACCATAGAAAGATAAGGTCAAAATAAGCCCCTGTACCAAATTTGAACAAAATCTACCGAGAATCAACCCTATAACCTAACCTAACCTAACCTAACCTAACCTAACCTAACCTAACCTAACCTAACCTAACCTAACCTAACCTAACCTAACCTAACCTAACCTAACCTAACCTAACCTAACCTAACCTAACCTAACCTAACCTAACCTAACCTAACCTAACCTAACCTAACCTAACCTAACCTAACCTAACCTAACCTAACCTAACCTAACCTAACCTAACCTAACCTAACCTAACCTAACCTAACCTAACCTAACCTAACCTAACCTAACCTAACCTAACCTAACCTAACCTAACCTAACCTAACCTAACCTAACCTAACCTAACCTAACCTAACCTAACCTAACCTAACCTAACCTAACCTAACCTAACCTAACCTAACCTAACCTAACCTAACCTTTTTTTTTTTTTTTTTTTTTTTTTTTTTTTTTTTTTTTTTGTTGACGGAGTGAGGAATGCCTTTACGCATTTCTCCCCGACCGTGGGAAGGCCATATGGGGAGGGTATGTGGGACTCGCTCTCTCGGCCCTCTCTCCTAGCGAGGGAGGGGCGAGAGAGAATACCCACTAAACCTCACTCCGGCGTCACACCCTCTCAGACGTTTAGTGGGGGCATGATGGGCTCGCGCATTCATTCTACCACTATGCCCCCCGTCTCTTCCCGGCATTAGGCCAGGGAACCCGCACCAAAGGAGGGGAGAATCAGGGACGCTTCTGATTCCCCCCCCAGACGTGTAGGGCCGTGCAATGTGGGCCCCAACCCACTGGCCCTACCGAGGGAGGGCGCGATTCGCGGCAGCGTACCGCGCGCGCGCCCTCCCTCTTCGTCTGTGCCGGAGCGGTGGCGCGTCAGCCGCGTCTTCGCGCTCCCGCTCCGCTGCCTCCTTCTGCGAGATGACCTCCTCGCAGAAGGAGACTACTGCCTTCCATTTTCTCTCGCTGCCCAGCATGGCTGCAACGACACTGTGCAGCGAGAGATCCGTCGACCTTATAGCTCTCATGAGAGTGCGGCGCTCCCCTTCCCAACGACTGCACATTTCTAAGGTGTGTTGGGCCGTGTCGTCAGGATCGCCGCACTCGTGACACTGGGGCCCTAATTCCCTCTGAATTTGGTGCAGGTAGTGACCGAAACAGCCGTGTCCGGTCACCACCTGCGTTGCCCTGTATGATAGGGCCCCGTGTTTCCTCTTTAACCACTCCTCTATATGAGGGAGGACTGCCCCTATGGTGCGGGTTCCATAGGGGGAGTCCTCCAGGCTGGCCTCCCAAAGCTCTCGAAGCCTGACCTTGGCCTCTCGGTCCGCCCGCTCTGCTGCTTCTGGGTCTAGGTGCTCACCTCGAGCCCTTGCCTCCACCCTCAACACATATCTCTCCGCTAAGACCTTGGCGTCGAGCTCCCACGGAGGGGTGCAGGCGAGGAGACATGCCGCCGCGTGGGATACCGTTGAGTAGGCCCTAATTATTCGTAGGGCCACCACCCTTTGCGGCCGCCGGAGCAGGGATTTGTTGTCGCTCGACAGCCGGTCCGCCCAGATCGGGGCCCCATATAGGGCCATACTTCTTACAACCCCCGCGAAAAGGCGGCGGCATGGGGCTCTCGGTCCTCCCACGTTTGGCAGGAGCCTGCCTAGAGCGGAGGCCGCGCCTACAATACGGGGAGCAAGTCGGACGAAATGCTCCCTGAAGTCCCACTTCCTGTCCAGGACCAGGCCAAGATATTTAATGTTGGCCTTGACCTGGACAGGTTCTCTCTCCACCTGGATCGTCAGGTCGTCAGGAACAACCCATCCTTTACCCCCGAAGACTATTCCCTCTGTTTTAGGGAGGGCCACCCTTAGCCCAAGCAGGCGTATGCGGCCGATCGTCATTTCCGTGGCGACCGCCGCTCTCCTAAGGGTCTCTCCCAGTTCTCTTCCCCGCACAGCCACCATCGTGTCGTCCGCGTAACATATGGTGGACATGCGGGGAAGTTGTGCCCCCCTTATTACCCAATCATAGCCGATGTTCCACAGGAGAGGTCCTAGGACCGACCCCTGCGGAACACCGCAGGCCATTTCGTGCTCGCGACGGCCCCCTCTCATTTCGTAGAGCACTACTCTCTGGGATAGGTAGTGCTCCACGATTGTCCTCAAGTAGGGAGGCACTTCGTGGTACCGAAGTGCCTCCTTGATCACAGTATACGGGAGGGTGCCGAAGGCATTGGCGATATCGAGTGATACTGCCACGACACCCTCACCTCTACCCGCTGCGTCCTCACAGAAATTCCTAAGAGAGGAAAGTGCGTCCATCGTGGACAGCCCCGCCCGAAACCCAAACTGCCTGTCACTAATGTCCGGTCCGGAACCCTTGAGATGTCGGAGAATGCGGCCAGCGATAATGCGCTCCAACATCTTCCCGACCTCGTCCAGGAGGACTATAGGCCGATATCCGGCGGGACTGTCCGGCGGACGGCCCTCCTTCCGGAGGAGGCATAGCCTACCCTCTTTCCAGCATCTCGGAAACCGGCCCTCTTTCAGGCAATCATCAAATAGTTCCCTAATCCGGTTTCCGAGATGCTTTAGGACAATAGGGAGGACTTTCCCGTGTACTCCATCAGGCCCTGGAGCCTTTTTACATCCCCTTAGGCGGATGTCGGACCTCATTATTTCAACGTCGGTGACTCCGGGGATCTCCGTCGGACGGTCCGGTTCCGCCTGGGGGACCGACATTACTGGCGGCACAAAGTTCGGCGCCGGCGGGAAGAGGCCCTCCACGACTCGCGTGAGGAGTTCCGGCTCCAGAGAGTCCATGGGGGGGGCGTGCTTCATCTTGTTACGTACTAGCTTGTACGGTCGCCCCCATGGATCCCGGTCTAGTGTGGCCAGGAACTCCTCTCGCGCTTCATCCTTTCTTTTAGCTATTGCCCGGTTAAGGGCATCTTTTGCCATTTTGAGGGCCTGATATGCTGCCTCTTCTTCCTCCTCCGTGTGTCTCCTCCGTCGACACCGGTTAAAAGCGCGGCGGCACGCGTTACTGGTGATGCGGAGGGCCGCAATTTCCTCCGACCACCAGTACACCCTCCTCTTTGCCGTTGGTCGTCTGGCGCGTGGCATTGCTGCGTCGCATATTGACTGGAGACCCTCGCGTAGGCGTAAGGCACGCTCGTCCACTGCTAGCGCGATTGGGGGAGGGTTGTTCCACGCCTCTACCATTGCAGCTTCGTCCGCCATCTCGCGGTCCAACTTAGAGATGGTCCATTTAGGGAACACCATTCTTCTGCGGCCGGGCATCGGTGGGGCCACTGGTGTGTTGTGGACCCTCATTTGGATGTAGAGGTGGTCGGAGAGGGTCTCTACATCCTCCAGGACCCGCCAGTTCGTGATGCGTTCGGCGATGGCAGGGGTTGCAAACGATATGTCGACAATAGACCCCCCCTGCCGTCGCACACATGTGTTTACGGTGCCCTGGTTTAGGACCACCAAGTCCGTCGCCACCGCCCAGTCTCTTAGGGCAGCTCCCTTTGGGTTTGTGCGGGGCGAGCCCCAAGCCTCACTTTTGGCGTTAAAATCACCCAATACGAGCACCTGGCTGGGGCTCGCTCTCCTCACTATGTTCCCAATTTCCTCGAGGTACTGCTCTAGGTCACGAAGCGGTTCGTTGGGGGAAAAGTAGCACGCCACGACTACGGTCTCCCCCCATTTTGCCGCCGCATATCCCCGCCCACGGGCTATTGGTGTAAGGGGCGGAAAATCGCCCACCGCCGGCACCATTATGGCTACCCTGCTATCTGTAGCCCCAACCCAGTTTGTCTGGGGAGGAACAAAATATGGCTCTGCCACCACCGCTATGGACACGCCCCACTCCGCCGTGATTTGCATTAGTAAATCTTGAGCACGAGGGGAGTGGTTGATGTTGCACTGCAAAATGTCTAGATATGGGTGTACTGGCATTACGTTTCCATATTTTGTCCCTCACATGCCGGTTGGTCGGCGTTCCGCGTTGGGGGGGCTCTCTGGGTCTTTAGAAGAGCCTCTTTTCCTTTTGTTGGTGGGGGTGCGCAAGACAAGCCACCCATTATGTGCCCCGCTGGACGTTTAGCCGCATGACATACTGAGCAGAAGGAAGTCTCCGCCTTGCAGTCCGCTATCCTGTGGTCCGGCCTGCTGCATCGGAAGCAGAGGCTGCTCCTATCAACAGGCGACGGGCACAGTGCTCTGGTGTGCCCCCTGCCCATGCACCTGTAGCACCTCATCGGTGTCGGGTCCATCGCCACTATCCGCGCCGAGGACCATCCTATTAGTAGTCGACCGGCTGCGATGATCTTCTTGGCTGCTGTTATGGGGCATTGTACCAGTGCCGACCCTGATCCATTATTTTGGGCCTTGATAGTTCCCACCTTTACCTCGTTCGCTGTACATTCGCCCATTTTCGCGATTGCTCCCGCAATCGCCTCCTGAGTGGCCGCCTCATCTAAGCCAACAATACGTAGGTCTGCCATTTTGGTGGGCCTGTATACTCGGGCTTCCTCACCAATAACCTCTGTCATTTTCCTACAGAGTTCGTCAGCTGCCCTGCCATTGTCCGACCCGGACACCTCAATTATCCTGGCTCCAGCAGCTGTTTTGCGGACCTTCACGTGGTTAAGTCCCACATCGGCAAGGTTTACCGATGTGGTTGCTTTAGAAATAATTGAGGCGTATGTCGCCTCAGACTCCGGCTTCAAAGCCACCACGATCGCGGCCGTGGAGGGCGCAACTAGCTTTCGCGGACCCGCAGGTGCCAATTTCCGGGCTGGAGTGGCAGGGGGGAGGGAGGGCTGGGAGGGCTTAGATTTGGCGGATTTGCGCGATTTTCCCTTCCTGACCACCTGGGTCCAAGATTCGGCAGGCTGATGTGTTGTAGTTGCCTGCTGTGAGGGGGGGGCGGCACTAGGCCCCTTCGCCGTCTTCTGCCTGGGAACCTAACCTAACCTAACCTAACCTAACCTAACCTAACCTAACCTAACCTAACCTAACCTAACCTAACCTAACCTAACCTAACCTAACCTAACCTAACCTAACCTAACCTAACCTAACCTAACCTAACCTAACCTAACCTAACCTAACCTAACCTAACCTAACCTAACCTAACCTAACCTAACCTAACCTAACCTAACCTAACCTAACCTAACCTAACCTAACCTAACCTAACCTAACCTAACCTAACCTAACCTAACCTAACCTAACCTAACCTAACCTAACCTAACCTAACCTAACCTAACCTAACCTAACCTAACCTAACCTAACCTAACCTAACCTAACCCAGTCACGTGCCACCCTGCGTCGTAGCGACATCGTTTTCTTTGAGCTCCGCAGTAAAAAATTCGTGGACGTGGCAATTCTCGTCGTATTGAGGCCAAACAAGTGTTGTTGTGTGCGGGACAGTGAGTGCCATCTATCGGATTGCAGTGCGTAAACGAGTGACCTCGGGAAAAACCGCTAAGTGTCAAAAACCGTGTTTTTAGAGGTTAAGTTATCATAAACACCGTTACGCTGCGTCACTGGACAGTGATACCGATAAGTGCGATACACCGTCAGAAGCGCCTCAACGAGCCCCGCACGCCGACACCCCACACGTGTCTGGGCGACGATCCGTCGGAGCACAATCCGCAGAAAAACAAAAACCACGTGGTGGCGTGGTCGGCGAACCAGAGGCGAGCGGCTCAAACACACAGCGCAGTCTCAAGCAGTGCATCTCTCCGAGTATAACGGTACTTAAAACAAAATTTTTGGACATATAGTTTCTGAGATATAGACTTTTTAAAATTCAAAATTCAACCTTAAATACTGCAAAATCTTCAGGCAGACCATATACTTTTTTGAGTGGAATCCTGTGCGCGCTAGCTGGTACAACAGACTTGTAAAGTGTGAAAATTTTCTGGACAATAGTAGTTAGAAAAATTTTGAGTTTTCGAAAAATTTCGAAAAATACCAAATTTGTAAATTTTTTGTATGTGACTAATTTAGATTATTATTGTGTACTGTAGCTGTGTAATTTGTGCTAATTTTACAATTTTTTGTGTATTTTTACGTCAAGGGGTTCCGAAGTTATTGAATTTTAACCTATTTTTGGCTATATATTCTAAATTAATATAAAATATCACTTTTTCTCATTAAAATTAGCTTCAGAACCGTCATTGCATATTGGGTAACTGAAAACCCGGGCCCCGTATCTTTAAATTTGGCCAGATACCAGAAAATCGCCATTTTGTTTTTTCTGGCATCAAAATTCAAATCACAATAACTCGGCAACCGCTTGACGTAAAGAAGTCGGATTTTCACCTGGGATAGTGCTTTTTGACCAGGAAATAGTTGTTTCAGGTTTCAGGTGAAAATCTCGACAGAAATTTCTAAGGGTCGAGACCACTCCTAAGTTATAGAGGAGATAAGGCGAGAGGCAGGGAAGAAAGCCCGAACCTCCTCCGACCACCGGTTCCCGAGATATCGGCCCTCAAACATTGCGTTTGACAGTTCGGCGGCCATCTTGCCAAATTTCAAGTCGCAATATCTCGGCAACCCAAGGGCCTAGAGGCTTGCGGTTTCTTCCCTGAAGGAAAGAGGAGGTCTCTTTACCACCTTCGACCCATTTCAGGAATTTTCAGGTGATTTCCACTCTGAAAATTTCTGAAAAATTTCGAAGCCTGAAAGTGGTCTCAGCCGATAGATTAGGTTAAGTTTAGGTAAGCCGTCGAAAATCCGGGCTTTCTGCGACCCCAGGAACGGGAGATATCAGCGGTCAAAGTTGAACTTTGACAGTCCCCGCCGCCATTTTGGAAAAACTCAAACCGAGATATCTCCCAAACGGTAAGTCGCAGAGAGCCGGGGTTTCCTTCAGGGAAATCAGCGGGCACTACTCCGGGTGAGGAGAAACTTTTCAGAGGCCTTCAGGACATTTCAGGAAACTGAAAATCTGAAAAAATTTTCCGCCTGAAAGTGCCCCCATTAGATAGAGCTAGTCGAGCCCAGAAAAACGAGCCCAAGCGCGGACCTGTAGGACCAGCGGATCCGGAGTTACAGACAGATACCCAATCCAGAAACCGGTTTCTGGAACGATACCAAAAACTTCAAGCCCTTGTAGCTCCGGAACCAGAAGGAATAGCGGGACCGTGCTTGGTATCATTGGAAAGGGCTCGAGGAGAGCTATCTACTGGACACAACAATTCGGCTCTACATAGAGTCAATAAAATTTTGGTACGTGCGAGTGACCTTTTCTTAGATTTAAGTGATTGCTGTATCTATATACAGTGTTTAGGCAGTAATCTGATAGTAGAGTCCGCGACTCTACACTTGTACCACAATAATATTTGACCTTTAGAATAAAATTACTGTGTTTACTCTTATTCTACAACTCTTCCTTACAATCTGACGGCGAATACGATCGCCAGACGGCCACCTCCCCTTTACAGAGGCGTCAAACTTTTTGCTTCGTGACTCTACGTGACTGGCTCTATATTGTTATATCCATTTTAAATTACTTTCTATCTTTCTCTCTCCTATATCTTCTCTACAAACTCCTCTTTATTTCCCAACATCTCCTTCTTTACAATAATAGCGGACACAGCTTAAGGAAAAACAGTCACAAAAGGTAACAAGGGCTATCTAAGGTTAAGGCACCATCACCACAAAAGAAGGAGTAGATGTTTGGATTCCGCACTCCTGTAAAAATGGCCGAGAACCAGGCGAACGATGGTGGCGAACCGTCGAAGGTGAGGCGCAGCATCGGCGAGTGGGAGGCCTCAGGAAAACAAAAACAGGGGCAGAGCCCTACAGCGCCCCCCCCGCCGGCCAAGGAAGCCTTGGAGGTCCCTGGCAAAGACCTCCTAAGACTGAAAAGCCCCCAAGGGCAACAACGAACCGCACAAGTGAAAGTTGGAGAGGCAAAAACCTCACCCATCACTTGCACAAAAACCGCCGAGGCCAGGAGGCTAATGGAAAAAGCCAAAAATCAACTAGACCTCTCTGGTAATATTAAAAAGGAAATGAAGGCCTCGGTGAAAGAAATTGTGGAAAAGCTCTACAAGTTGGTGAAGGACTTGGAGCTCGAGAAAAAACGCCTAGAGATACCCCGACTCAGTTCGGCGGCAACCCCAAAGCTAACCAACACTGCTAACGCCACATTCACAGTAACCCCGGAGCCGGACCAAAGCTTTCCTAAAGACTTTCTGTCAAAGTTGGAAGAGCAAACCAAGCTCATAGAAGAGAATGGTAGGAAAATGGACGAGCTGAGGGCCTCGATGGAGACCCAAAAGGAGACCCTTGGGAGGATGGCGACGACCGCGACTTACGCAAGTGTAGCGGCGGCGTCCCCATACTCGGCTACCAGTGCAGGATCGACCTTGAGAAGAGGGACCCTGCACTCGGTAGTCGTAACCTCAAAGGATGAAACTGAAACGGGAGACGAGGTCCTCAACAAAATTAGGAAAGCGGTGGACGCGAAGGATGGGTGGATCACGGTTGAAAGAGTCAGAAAGGCGAAGGATAGGAAAGTTATAATGGGACTAGCAACTAAGGAAGAAAGAGACAAAATAAAGGACAGACTAACCAAAGAGGGGGCCAACCTCATGGTCGAGGACGCGGAGAATAAGGACCCACTTCTGATCCTTAGGAACGTCCTCACTATAAACTCTGATGAGGACATAGTGAGGGCCTTAAGGAACCAGAACAGGAACATTTTCCGTGACCTCGACGACAGAGAAATCAGGGTAGAGATCAAGTACAGAAGGAGGACGCGGAACCCGCACACCTGTCATGTAGTGGCTAGCGTCTCTCCCATAATATGGCAAAGGGCGACGGGTGTGGGAACCGTCCACGTGGACCTCCAACGCATAAAAGTCGAAGATCAGACGCCGTTGGTGCAGTGCACACGCTGCCTGGGCTTTGGCCATGGCAAGCGATACTGCACTGCAACAGCGGACTTGTGTAGCCATTGTGGCGGGCCCCACCTGCGTGCTGAATGTGCCGATTGGCTCGCGAAAGTGCCACCGAAGTGCCGGAACTGCTCTAAAGCAGACTTGAGTGACACGGAGCACAACACGTTTAGCCTGGTGTGCCCGACACGTAAGAGATGGGACGAAATAGCAAGATCTAGTGTGGCATATTGCTAAAGGCGCCCCAGGCAACCCAATATATTACCAGCTCGCGCAAGCTAACCTGCAGCGGAAAAAACTTGCCACTGAGGAGCTGTATGTGGAGGCCAAGCGGCGAGGCATTGCCGTCGCG
Organism: Cydia pomonella; assembly: GCF_033807575.1. NCBI lineage: Eukaryota > Metazoa > Arthropoda > Insecta > Lepidoptera > Tortricidae > Cydia > Cydia pomonella. The sequence goes on along the minus strand of NW_026907774.1, from coordinate 4,866 downwards.
CTTCTGCAGGAGCCTTACGTGGGGGGGGCGAAAACAACAAGAAGCTACAATGGAGTACGGATCTTCCAGGGCACTGGCGCGGGGGAGAGACCAGTTAAGGCTGTAATCGCCGTCTTTGACGATGACATTAAGATAACCCAATACCCCAAACTCACCACCGACAATGTTGCGGTGGTGAGCGTCCAAACCAGTGCCTGGGAAGTTATACTTGTCTCCTTGTACCTCGAGCCTGACCAACCCATGGAACCCCACCTCGAGCAGCTAGAGAAAATAGCAAAAGAATTAGAACCGCGCAGATGGATAATAGGCGGTGACTTCAACGCAAAAAGCACCTGGTGGGGTAGCCCTGTAGTGGATGGCAGGGGCGAACAGCTGTCCAACACACTCGACGAACTTGGCTTGCACATTTTAAACAGGGGAGATACTCCAACATTTGCCACTACCAGGGGCGGTAAATACCTTTCAAGTTACATAGATGTGACGGCCTGCTCCATTGATATATTGGACCTGGTAGACGATTGGAAAGTAGACCAAGGACTAACAAGCTCGGACCACAACGGCATCCTATTCAAAGTAAAGCTCACCAAACTGGCCGGCATAACGATACACAGGACGACAAGAAAATTTAACACCAAGAAAGCCAATTGGTCTGAGTTTCGTGCGAAACTCAAACAATTGCTGCTAGAATACAAAATCGGAAAATCTGAAATAGAAAATATAGACAATAACACCCAAATAGAGAAAACAGTACATGAACTCAATATTGCAATAAGTGAGGCCTGTGAATCGTCTATGCCCAAAAAGAAAATAGTACAGCGACTTACCTTGCCGTGGTGGTCCGAGACACTCGCGAAAATGAAGAAAGAGGTCGCTACTAGGAAGCGCAGGATAAGGTGCGCCGCCCCCGTTCGGAGGTCCAAAGTGGTCGCAGAATATGCAAAATACAAGGAGGAATACGAACAGGCAGCGGCTAAAGCTCAGGTAGATAGCTGGAAAGAGTTTTGTCACAAACAAAGCAGGGAAGGGGTCTGGGAAGGCATTTACCGGGTAATTGGGAGGACCGCACGTAGAGAAGAGGACTCACCGCTAGAGAGGGACGGGGTGGTACTTGACGCGAAAAACTCGGTGCGCTTGCTGGCGGAAACCTTTTACCCAAAGGACTGCACAGACAGCGACAATGCCTACCATCGCATAGTGAGGGAGAGAGCCAGCGTTGCGAACAACGGCGAACAGAATAAAACAACATGCGAACCGTCCTTCACTGTGACGGAACTCAAACGGGCCTGTGACTCTTTCAACCCAAAGAAAGCCCCTGGGGAGGATGGTTTTACTGCAGACATTTGCCGTCATGCCATAGAAGTCGACCCGCACGCCTTCAAGGCACTACTTAACAAATGCCTTAAACAAGGATATTTCCCAGAAGCTTGGAAAACTGCAACAGTAGTCGTCCTCCGTAAACCCGGCAAAGGAGATTACGCGACGCCTAAAGCATACAGGCCAATAGGATTGCTGCCGATCCTGGGCAAAGTCTTCGAAAAGATGGTGGTGGCCAGGCTTAAATTCCACCTACTACCTCGAATGAGTAACCACCAGTACGGGTTCATGCCACAGCGCAGCACCGAGGACTCTCTTTATGTATTAATGAAATATATAAGAAGCAAACTACATCAAAAGAAGATAATTACACTAATATCACTCGACATAGAGGGAGCCTTCGATGGTGCCTGGTGGCCGGCCATAAGGACCCGTCTGGCGGAAGAAAACTGTCCAGTCGAACTAAGACGCGTAATTGATAGTTACCTCACAAACCGAAGGGTGACTGTCAGATATGCGGGGGAGCAGTACAGCCTGGACACCACCAAAGGATGCGTACAGGGGTCGATAGCGGGCCCCATCCTTTGGAACCTGCTTCTGGACCCACTGCTAAAAAGCTACGAGCAAAAGGGATACTACTGTCAGGCATTTGCGGACGACGTCGTGCTTGTCGTTGATGGGGACACCGCCCTAGAAATAGAAATGCATGCAAACGCTGCTCTGCGCCATGCTCAGGAGTGGGGTGTCAGAAATAAGCTTAGATTTGCACCGCATAAAACAAACGCTATGGTAATCACGCGGAAGCTTAAATATGACACCCCTCGACTGTGCATGGGTGGGACCAGCATTGCCATGACAAAAGAATTAAAAATACTAGGGGTAACCATCGACGACAAGCTGACGTTCAACAGCCACGTCTCGAATGTCTGCAGAAAGGCAATAGCGGTACACAAGCAACTGTCGAGGGCTGCAAAGACGGAATGGGGGCTCCATCCCGAAGTGGTCAAGACAATATATGTGGCAACTGTAGAACCGATAGTGCTGTATGCCGCTAGTGTATGGGCGCACGCTGCAAATAAACTGGGTATACAAAAGCAGTTGGCAGTAGTACAACGTGGAGTGGCACAGAAAATCTGCAAAGCCTACCGTACTGTCTCCCTGAACTCCGCGCTGATTCTGGCAGGGATACTCCCTCTAGACCTCCGAGTACACGAGGCGGCTCTATTGTATGAAGCCAAGCGAGGCGAGTATCTGCCGGACTCCGTGCCGGACGACAGGGAGATTGAACGGATGGCACCGGCAACAGAAATGCCCCATCCCGCAGAGCGTGAAGAGTTAGAAGTGACTCGCCTGGTGAACCTAGACGATGTGAACTCGAATAGCGAATTCGACATACGAATTTTCACCGACGGTAGTAAAAGTGGGGGCGGTGTCGGGGCCTCACTTTCTATATGGAAGGGAGAAACCGAAACCAAAGCCCACAAGTTTGCCCTGTCGAGATACTGCACAGTTTACCAGGCAGAACTACTCGCTCTCTGTATAGCCACAAGGGAAGTGAAGAAATATGCCGAAAAATCGTTTGGAATCTACAGCGACTCCATGGCGGCCCTTCAAACATTACAAAACCACAGTTGCCTTCACCCCCTTGCAGTGGAGGCCAGAGAGAATTTAAAATCCATGTCTCTCCAGGGTAAAGTAGTTACTCTACACTGGATTAAAGCCCATGCAGGGTTAGAAGGCAACGAACGGGCAGACGAGCTGGCGAAGGGAGCAGCTGTAGGCTCCAAACGAAAGCCGGACTACGACCAGTGTCCGGTCTCGTTCGTCAAGCGTAGCATTCGCATGTCAACGCTTGACGAGTGGAACCGGAGGTACAAGTCTGGCGAAACGGCATCCATCACAAAACTCTTCTTCCCAGATGCAGTGAAGGCGTATAGAATGACGAAGAAATTTAAGCCAACAAACTTGAAAACCCAATTGATGACGGGGCACGGTGGGTTCTCCGAATACTTGAACCGATTCAAGTGCAAGGAGAGCCCATCGTGCATCTGCGATAGTAGCAAACAAGAAACGGTGCCGCATATACTGTTTGAGTGCCCAGTATTTGGCAAGGAAAGGTTCGAAATAGAGCAGAAAACAAAATTTGACATAACTGCCGCCAACCTGCAGAATATCATGAACAGTACAGAGATGGAAAACTTCTTACAATTCTGCCTACAGATTGTGGGAAGGGTTGTGGAACGAAACAAAACTAGATAGAAATATATGTTTTTAAAATATATTAAGTATATTTAAGAAAAACATATGTAAAATAGATATACAAACTTTAAGAAACTGGAACAAAATGTTAAATTAACCTAAACACAAAGTGTGAGTATAAATTAAGGCGAACTGTTATGTTAAATATAAGATAAAAAATGTAAACTAACTATATGAAAAAAGTGATAGTCTGTAATGTTAACATAAGATGAAAGTGAAGTAATCATAAGAAAAATGTAAATAGGAATAAATACAGATATGATAAATGTAATAGTGAAATGAAGAGAAAGAAAACAAATAAAGAAAACCCCCGCCGTATCCCTTTATTTCTCCTAAACAGGAATATAGGCAATAGGTGGGACTCTACCCACAATAGGAACGAAAGAGATGAATGTAAGAAAGATAAAGTATGTTGAATGAAAGTACGAGAGGCATGACAAGCGAGAACTGGTATGTAAGAGAACAGCTAGCTTAAAACAAACTCCGATTATGTCGGAGGCAGAGAAAAAAAAAAAAAAAAAAAAAAAAAAAAAAAAAAAAAAAAAAAAAAAAAAAAAAAAAAAAAAAAAAAAAAAAAAAAAAAAAAAAAAAAACCTAACCTAACCTAACCTAACCTAACCTAACCTAACCTAACCTAACCTAACCTAACCTAACCTAACCTAACCTAACCTAACCTAACCTAACCTAACCTAACCTAACCTAACCTAACCTAACCTAACCTAACCTAACCTAACCTAACCTAACCTAACCTAACCTAACCTAACCTAACCTAACCTAACCTAACCTAACCTAACCTAACCTAACCTAACCTAACCTAACCTAACCTAACTCAAAACCTAACCTAACTCAAAACCTAACCTAACTCAAAACCTAACCTAACTCAAAACCTAACCTAACTCAAAACCTAACCTAACTCAAAACCTAACCTAACTCAAAACCTAACCTAACTCAAAACCTAACCTAACTCAAAACCTAACCTAACTCAAAACCTAACCTAACTCAAAACCTAACCTAACTCAAAACCTAACCTAACTCAAAACCTAACCTAACTCAAAACCTAACCTAACTCAAAACCTAACCTAACTCAAAACCTAACCTAACTCAAAACCTAACCTAACTCAAAACCTAACCTAACTCAAAACCTAACCTAACTCAAAACCTAACCTAACTCAAAACCTAACCTAACTCAAAACCTAACCTAACTCAAAACCTAACCTAACTCAAAACCTAACCTAACTCAAAACCTAACCTAACTCAAAACCTAACCTAACTCAAAACCTAACCTAACTCAAA
>NW_026907773.1:0-28547 GCF_033807575.1 Cydia pomonella | reverse complement strand
AGGCGCGGCGCGGGCGCGTGCGGCGCGCAGGCGGGCGCGCACGGGCGCAGCGCGCGCGCCGCCGCGTCCCAGCGCGCGCCCGTCAGCCGCAGCCCACCACGCCCAGCGACGAGGCGGCGCGCCGTCCCCCCTCTGGTGACAGTAGGCTACACTCCCCACATACACACTGGCCCGCCGCAGCAAGGCGCGGCGCGGGCGCGTGCGGCGCGCAGGCGGCGCGCACGGGCGCAGCGCGCGCGCCGCCGCGTCCAGCGCGCGCCCGTCAGCCGCAGCCCCACCACGCCCAGCGACGAGGCGGCGCGCCGTCCCCCCTCTGGTGACAGTAGGCTACACTCCCCACAGTACACACCTGGCCCGGCCGCAGCAGCAGGCGCGGGCGCGGGCGCGTGCGGCGCGCAGCGGGCGCGCACGGGCGCAGCGCGCGCGCCGCCGCGTCCCAGCGCGCGCCCGTCAGCCGCAGCCCCCACCACGCCCAGCGACGAGGCGGCGCGCCGTCCCCCCTCTGGTGACAGTAGGCTACACTCCCCACAGTACACACCTGGCCCGGCCGCAGCAGCAGGCGCGGCGCGGGCGCGTGCGGCGCGCAGGCGGCGCGCAACGGGCGCAGCGCGCGCGCCGCCGCGTCCCAGCGCGCGCCCGTCAGCCGCAGCCCCACCACGCCCAGCGACGAGGCGGCGCGCCGTCCCCCCTCTGGTGACAGTAGGCTACACTCCCCACAGTACCCACCTGGCCCGGCCGCAGCAGCAGGCGCGGCGCGGGCGCGTGCGGCGCGCAGGCGGTGCGCGCACGTGGCGCAGCGCGCGCGCCGCCGCGTCCCAGCGCGCCCCGTCAGCCGCAGCCCCACCACGCCCAGCGACGAGGCGGCGCGCCGTCCCCCCTCTGGTGACAGTAGGCTACACTCCCCACAGTACACACCTGGCCCGGCCGCAGCAGCAGGCGCGGCGCGGGCGCGTGCGGCGCGCAGGCGGGCGCGACGGGCGCAGCGCGCGCCGCCGCGTCCCAGCGCGCGCCCGTCAGCCGCAGCCCCCACCGCCCAGCGACGAGGCGGCGCGCCGTCCCCCCTCTGGTGACAGTAGGCTACACTCCCCACAGTACACACCTGGCCCGGCCGCAGCAGCAGGCGGGCGCGGGCGCGTGCGGCGCGCAGGCGGGCGCGCACGGGCGCGCGCCGCGCCGCCGCGTCCCAGCGCGCGCCCCGTCAGCCGCAGCCCCACCACGCCCAGCGACGAGGCGGCGTCGCCGTCGCCACCATCTAGTGACAGAAGAGTACATTTAGGCCACGGCCTGGACGCATGCGACCGGCGGGGCGGCATTTGGTTGAGCGCGATGCCATTCCAATTATTTACAATGAGCATCTCATAACAATTAGCCAAAGAGTAAAAAATATCTCATAGTATATAAGGTAAAAAAGAGCCCTCTTGAAGCGTTTTTTGGACACTCATTTCAAAGCGCTATCTCTGATTTGCATCCAAATCTAACTATGTATATAGCTGCTGTGCACGCACACATACTTATGCTTATGTAAGCATCCGTATGGGTACTTCGTCCTACAAATATTAGGTCTACTTGGAAGTTTATACCTGAGTCAAAATAAGAAACTGTTAGCATAAAATTGCCAAAGGAATTTAAAGTTTCAATACAGCAATACACTCCATAAAATAACGACATCGACAGCGCGACGCACTCTCGAATCCTCGCTACCATTTGTAGTGCCACAACGAAAGTATTGGTAAAAGGTATTTTGCAGCTAATAATTATTGCACACGTCACATAGTTTACTGGTTATTAATTGATTATTGCAGAGGCCGGGAAAGGGCAATTCCTGGATGAGTTTCGATTTCAAAGAAGACGAATCCACGAATTGCTGTTCCTGCCGAGCATATATAGTGCTTTTCTCCAAACGTGCGAGGAAATCAGCTAAAATAATCATAATTTAAACATGAACCAGCACTCAAATCGAACCTTCACATCAAAACGTGAAAAACAATTTCCCCCTTTAATTATTTTTAAAAGTTAAAGGCACAACTATTCTGCCATTCAGTACCATTCAATATTCACTCACTCAATATAATTGTGCAAGATATAAGCTGTATTTGCACGCATGAGATCCATAAAACAAATATAAAAGTTATATAGTCTTTGATTTTATTAAACAGTATTCGCACGATCATACACGTCGGTCTTACACGACTCTATCCTATAGCCTGAAATGATGCTGACCTGGTCGTGTAAACGTAGCCCCAGCTATATTAATTGGCTGTATGGGTGTTTCTTAGTGGATCCATGTTTTTTAAAGTAAATAAAACCGACCAAGAGCATGACGGGCCATGCTCAGTGTAGGGTTCCGTAGTTACTCTTCCGTCACAATAAGCTAAACTGGAGCTTATGTAGATTGTTAACCAAGGGATGAAACGGTACCTTCCACCCAAGTTAAACAAATAGGCAAATTTGCATAATCAGTACCTAATTATAGTAACAGACTTACTTACAATCGGAGACTTTGCATGTCTAAAGATAAATATCTTATAGCGGAAAACATTTAGATTGCTATTATGAATAACACATATTATAGCAAACTGCAGTAATTTTAAAATTATTGGTTCATTAAGCATGAAAAAGTAAAGTATAACAATAAGTCCTAGACATAATGCATCGTACAAGTCGCAAGTCGCTCGCTGTGTTTGGCGTTAAAATATATAACGCTCTTTCGGCAGATATAAAAAATTCACCAAGTGATACAATCTTTCTTAACAAATTAAAAACATATCTTCTAGGCATGGCCTTTATAGCACTGATATTTTTTTCGAAACATAAAAATCATCACTAACCCAAACAAATAACAAGTAATTAGCAGAGATCGGACAAATTTGCGTCATTGCTCGCAATAATGAGACATGACTCCAAAATTAATCAAATATGTAATCATTTAATTAATTTCTTACTTGACTTAAATTTTAATTCCTAGTCAATAAATACAAAAGTTTGTTAAAGTATAGATTTATTAACGAAAATAATCAGTATTTTTTCCAAATTTCTGCTGTCAGTCTATTTCTTTTTACATCAAAAATATACTTAAGTGCTGAAAAACTTCGCTCGCACTCCACTGATGTTAATGGGGCAAACTTAAGTAGTTTTATCTATATTTTCTGTTCTTTGTTTAGTTTATATACCTCACACTGTAGGGTTGAAGAAAAAAAAAACACCCCCACTTTACGTGTAGGGGAGGTACCATAAAAAAATTAAAGTTCTAGATTTTATTATATGACTTTGTCGGCTTTATTGATTTATATGTCCATGCCAAATTTCATCTTTTTAGCACTAACGACCACGGAGCAAAGCCGCGTACAGACAGACAGACAGACAGACGGACATGGCGAAACTATAAGGGTTCCTAGTTGACTACGGAACCCTAAAAACAATACAGTAATAACTTTCCCGTCCACTTAAACACGACAATAATGGTTTGATTTTTTAAAATTTGAGTTTAACCATAACGAAGAACTTCCCTACTATTTTTGCTACAATAAGGTGAACATTTCCGAGCATATTGGAGAAATAGTACATTGTGCAACGAGGGGGTAAGTGAAAGTTTGGATACGAGGGTGGTAAGACCTGAGTTTGCAATATTCTTACCCAAAACTACATATTAAGCGAAATAATTCTTAAATACGGTGACATATCAAACATTCGTCCGCCATTTTGTAATTTCTTGGCAGGTGAGGCATCGAAGGCACAAACCTATTCGGCATTCAGCAACGATTGAATATTACGCAAAAATATTTTAAACGGCTGTTAAATTAATCAAATTATATAATTTTAACATTAAAAGCTGGACTCATATTAAGGACGCTGCTAACCTGAGCAGAATAGCAAAAGATAGAAATAAGTTCCGAGAGATGGTCGCCGACGTCAGATGATGACATGGCACAACAAGAAGAAGAAGATATAATTTTAAACAAAAACAAAAATATTAAATTATAAACGTCAGTATTTTATAAGTTAAACTCATTTATGCTACTTGGTTTGTATGAATAAGTGACATAAAAAAAACTACAACTCCCTAGGGAGGTATAGCTTTTTTCACAATCCATAACTCCCGCGGGAACAAAATAGGCCTTTGTCCTTCAGCACACCTGCATGACATAAGATATTTTTTGAGCAAGAGTGATGAAATAGTACATTACGATACAAGTGCGAAAAATAGGAAATTCGAAACGAGTGGCGATAAATTAAAACACGACCGAAGGGTGTTTTAAATCGACACGAGTTGCGAATTACCTATTCGCACATGTATCGTACAACGTTTTACAGTACATATGGCCCTTTAAATGTTCGACACAGTAACGTAATATGCTACTTCTCGCACTAGTGCTATAAAGTAGCCCCATATGTACTGTAAAAGTAATTTAACTTTTAAGTCGATATAATAGCAGGGAGTCTTTATAGAGCAATATCTTCTAGAATACCTTGGGTTTTGGACGTACAGAAAAAGCTTTCCTTTCTTTTGGCTTTGTGTTAGCTTTTTTCCTTTCTATGTAACAAGGAATTACCGGCAGGATCCCAGACGACTTGCAGCGCGAGCTTGTGCGAGGCGTGCGGGGGGCGCGAGGCGGCGCGCGCGCGCACCGCGCACAGCACGCGCTCCGGCCGCAGGAAGCAGCGCAGGTCCACCTCTGCTCAAAACACATACAGTTCAATTTACTTCACCACAACTTTATTATCTATAATTATTCAAGTTAGGAAGTTTTCAATTTAACTGTACCTACTTAATGTTTGTTTTATTCGCAATGATTCAAAAAGTTACTAACACAAATTGGAGCACATCACACCCTCAGGGCCTTGATACTCTTTTAATTACATAGTTATCAAATCGATGCGGATTTGCACGGCGCTCCGGTGTGTGAACGAGACGGCGCTATTACGTGTATAACGCCGTCTCGTTATAAGAAATTAAAAAAAAGGCTTTTTAAGGCATTACTTAAGAAAAAGTATGACACCGTGTAAAAAAATACCGAAATGACTTCCTCAGCTTTCTAAAAAAAAGAGGCGAATGTCGACATTTTCCCTAAAACTTTTTAAACGTAATAATAATAATAGCAGAAGACATGACTAAGCGTACGTGACCCTTAATTGGTTTGTTTGTGTCACTGTAGTACCTTATCTTATCTTATTGGGGTAGGGATCACGTCAGGTTGCCTTCGGCGACACAAACAAACTAATTAAGGGTCATTAGGGTAATTAGTTTCTACATAGGCATTTTTTTGTCTACGGTTCCTTATCTAATCTTATTTTCAAGGGGTTTGAGACTATTTGAGAAAAAGATTAGTCAAACGCACTCAACCTGATGCTGGAAGACCTTGAATCCATGATCCTGCCGAAGAAGAAGAAATCCTGCAGTGTTTCCGGGCAGACGGCAATTGTGGTTAATCGGCTCGGTATGTCTCAGTGGAAGGTATGGTTTACCCTGCACTCAGCTCGGCAGTATCCATACCATTATGCACAAGTACACGCTATTGAAGAGGCAGGAAGGATGAATCAGAATTAGAATCATTTATTTTGCTAGAACATTACACAGATGGTACAATTTGTCATGTCCGTAGATAGGTTACATGAATGCATGTTCTGCCACACTTGGCATGCAGGACTTACACTAGGTAATACATTTAGCCTAAGTTTACGATAACATTAAATTTCTATAGCTAATAATTCGATAATTCTGAAGCTAAGAAAATTATTATTATACAAATTGAAATAAAATATTAGTATTATTCATACAGTTTCTGGAAATATTCCTGCAAGGAGTAATAAGGTCTGTTTATTAAATAACATTTTAGCCTTTTTGTGAATTCATTTAAATTAGTGAGTTAGATGGATTTCTGCAAATTTGCTGATGCTGATATTGAAGATCCCGAGTACCTGAAGAAAATTTTGTGGACAGTGGAATCCAAATTTGACCGTGACGGTATAACAAACAACCACAATCTGCACTTTTGGCCATCTAAAGGTGAAACCCAAGGAAATGAAGAAATCAAAAGAAGGAGCTCATTAGCAAAGATTTTCATTAAACGTGTGGATGGGGGTCGACGATACTCGTAATTTGATCGGACCGTTCTTTCTGGCAGAGCGATTGATGGGCATCACGTACGAAAAATTTTCAAGAAATGAAGGATTTGGTCTATGACGGTCCGATACGTAACGTTGAAGAGTTACGGCACAAAAAATTAGCAGCTTCACAAACAACGCAAAAAGGGCTTTAGAAGCCAGTGGACTCCGTGCTTGCATACGAAACCAGGGCAGCAGTTCGAGCAAGATTTGTAATTTTTTACCGCTTGCTGTTTAAGATTAAATTGTTTACTTTTTCATGAAACTGTTTTTTTTCTCTTCTTAAGAATTTGGTATCTTTGTCATTTAAAAAAGAAAGGCAAGAGACCATCGGATTGACGAACTAATTATCGAAATTATCACCGAAGGCAACTTTAAGTGCCCCTTGCTCTCAGAAGATAAGATGAGAAAAGAAAACAAACAAAGCTCACGGAAATACTAAGTGACACAAACAAACCGATAAGGATCACGTACGCTAGGTCAAATACTACACCTGTTCTGCTATTATTATTATTATTTTAAAAAATAAAGGAAAATGTCAACATTTGTACTTTTTCTTAGAAAGCTGAGGAACTCATTTCTGTATTTTTTACGCGACGTGTCTGTTATATATGTAAGTACCTGGGCGACCGAGCTTTGCTCGGTTATAACTATTTATTGTAATATGGTGGTGTATAGGTGATAATCTTAACTACATTTTTTTACTAAATTAAACTTGTCTAAAACAATAAAAATTAAAAAATTATATATAAACTTGAACATATAAAAAAAAAAACAAAAGTTAGTCACCGGGCGAGATTCGAACCCGTAACACTCGTTTAGCAGTCCGCGTCTTAACCCGTTGGACCAGACGGACAGTGGCCGGCAATACGAAATTAGTGACCATATTCGGCATCGAAAGAAAAACGCATGAAAACTCGAAAACACGCGTTTTCCCAAACATAAGAATAATCTAGATAGATTGTATACCCCCAAAAACCCCCATATACCAAATTTCAGCGAAATCGTTAGAGCCGTTTCCGAGATCACAGAAATATATATATATATATACAAGAATTGCTCGTTTAAAGGTATAAGATATGGGGTAGACCTAAGTTTACATGCGCCGACTAGAGGGTGGTTTAACATTTTGTATGTCAATTCCGAAATATACACGATTGAGCTAGCTCGGTATTTCATTGCTGCTCCTGTATATACCTGAAGGACTTTTCCAATATTCCCTAGTTAAATACACAATAGTGTCATATATTTTTTTAAAGTAATGCCTTAAAATGTTACAAATTTTGGGGAAATGACAAAACTTGTGACTCGGATTTTCTTTTTTTGGTAAAATTTTGGAAAGTTTTGGGATTATTTTTTTATTTCGCGTAATCAGTAGTATATTGGCTATTAGACGAATGCTTTTTTATTCCAAATGTAAGTAGTTTTTTCACAATTACCACTTTTATGTCGAAAGGCGGGTTTTTAAAACAATAAACTAAGAACTTAAACCAATGAGGTTTGACCCCTGGTTGACTGAACTTAAATCATTTCAAATTACCCATAGAACATGAGGAAACCGAAAGATTTTAAGTGTATTCCTGTAGGGCTAATAGGGGCGGTCGGCTCTTTATCATTTGTCACCATGCCTTGTCACGTTCTAACAAGTATGTAAGTGCGAAAGTGACGGACATAGTGAAAAGCGATAAAAATGGAACCATGCTGCTACTGCTGATCACATTTAGAGACAAAAATGTCATATGAACTTTTCTGGATTTTGCCTAGTTTCAAAGGTAATGCCAATAAAAAAAACATCTTATTGTAACTTAGTGGCAAACGCCTTTTTGATGACGGTGATGCCATTATGGGGCGTAGTCTAAATATCTTTATTGACAGATGTCAAAAAGTGACAAGTAACCTTTGCAAAAACTAGGTTTTACAAAAAAAAAAAAAACGTAGAAATTTATTTTTAGTGCCAGTTTTACCTTAACAAATTTTTATGTCAATACATCCAAAAAAAATTTTTTTTGGCGCAATTTACTTAAACTCATATAACATATTTTCCTTCTTCTGACCTCAGAAGTGCGTGGTTAAAATCTTTCGGGTTCCTCGTGTTGCACCGTGTATAGCGATGTCTCGCTCCCACACCGTCCCGGTCTGCGGAGCCGCATCCATTGTGAAGACCGTCTTACTAACGAAGCGAATTCCTGAAAGTATTGAGTAATGAATTCTTTCAAACCTTTAGGCATGTAGTCATCGTCGAGCGGAGCGACGTTGCGCGCGGCGGCGAGCGCGCGGTGACAGAACTCCTTGAGGTAGGCGTCCGGCGCCTCCGGCCCGGACCACAGCAGCTGCCATTCTTCTGGAGTCTGTACACAAATTACAAGCTTTTATTTAACTTGCAATGTTTGTATGTGGGTGGATCAATTTTTTTTTGTTGTCATTTTGTCCCGTGAGCCAGGGGACAATAGGCTCACCGATTATTAGAACTGTTGCATCAAATAACATACCTACTTAGATTATAATTACATCGGAATTTGGAGGCAATTAGAAAGAGTAGGTAAGCGATCTTGATGCGTCTTTTTATTAAAAAAATATATTTACGTTCTATTGCTTTCACAAGTAATATTAACGAATTTTTAATAAGCGTTTATTAATAAAAAAACTTACTTAGGCTGCACCGTTACTGATACCAACAATCCTGACGAGGACATAAAGATTAGGATCCAGAATACATTGCGATGCAGTGCAGCCCTTCACAAGGTGTTAGTGTCCAAGCTTCCAAGCAGACGCACCAAAATCCGAATCTATAAGACCGTGATTCGCCCAATACTAACCTACGGATGCGAAGCAGGGACACTAACACTCAAGGAAGAAAACATGCTGATAGTTGCCGAGAGGAAGATACTCCGTAAGATACTGGTCCCAAACGAAGAGCGGTTGGAAGCTGGACAATCCTTAAGAACCGTGAGATCGAAGACCTAGTGGCTGAACCTAACATCATGGGAGAAAGTAAAGCCCACAGACTCCGTTGGTTAGGCCACCTGGATGAAGATCGGAACGTAAAAAGAGCGTACCTGGGTCGCCTAGCAGGAGGACGTCCTATCGGACGCCCCAGACACCGCTGGAGTGACATGGTGGAGGCGCATCTGCGCGAACTCCGAGTCAACAATTGGCCAGAGGTCGCACAGGACCGAGGAAAGTGACGCTGCCTTGTGTTGGAGGCCAAGTCTCATTTTGGGTCGCTGAGCCAACGGAGTAGTAGTAGTTTTTTAATAATTTTCAATAAAAGGACACGTCAAGATTTTTTAATGCTTAAAAAACGAACTATTTTGTTATATACTAGAAATCACTGCAAGTTTTGTTAGTAAAAAATAATTTGTCAACATACTTGCTCGTAACGTGGAGCCGCTTTTAGGCTCATAATCCTAGATATTAAACACGCGTGCTTTTTCATTATATAATAGCACTTGTTAGGTAATTAATGATAATCCGAGTGACTTAACAAGGTAACTGATTGCTAATATTATGTATGGAAATGGAGCCTTCTTAAATTGGTCGCGTAGATTTTAAAATGCGGACTAACGGGAGCCAGCGCCCCGCCGCCCGCGTGCCGGGGCCCGCCGGCCGGCAGGCGGCGCGGCGAGAGGCGGCATGCAGTATGACAGATGCAAGACTTTTACAAAAAATTTGATTAGTATGAAAGTTTCTTCTTTTTCCTCGCAAGTGTGTTAAAAAACGTCGTATGAAATGCGTGTGCATTGGTCATTACACACTATCTCGCTCGCGCGCACAATATCGCCTCGTGTGTAATGACCACAGGACTATATCGAGATAGAAGAAAAGAGTTGATCGATTTGTAAGGGGACCGAGCGTGTAATATTTTGCGAAGACACTTTAACGTCACGAGTGACGTTTAGTGATAGGAAACATAAGCCGCCTGAAAACGATTTAAAAGAATCGATTAGAACGCGGCAATCCGATTCTAGGCATCGCCGTCGATATCGAAAAGAACTGATAGAGGAAAGCAGATTTAAAAGATAGTAGTGGGAAAGTACATTAAAAGTCTGAAAGTAAGAGCTAATCATTTATTATGAAATTATTTATATTATTACTACTCACTACACGAGCTTTTCAATCCCACTAGGAGAAGTGTCCATTACTACAGGATGCTTAACCAACGTGCGAATCGTCAACCTTCCGTACCGTAGCGTAACTAGTCATCTCTCTCTATCACTCTTCCATATTAGTGCAACAGTGACAGTTGCTTTTTGTTACTACAGAGCGTTAACGATTGACACGTTGGCTACGCACCCAGATTCATTCACGAAAGCTGCCACAAATGCATCGTTTTTCTCGGGTTGTCCCGGCATTTTGTCACGGCTAATGGGAGCCTGGGGTCCGCTTAGCAACTAATCCTAAGAATTGGCGTAGGTAGTCGTTTTCACGAAAGCGACTGCCATCTGACCGTCCAACCCCGAGGGTAAACTAGGATTTATTGGCTGGCTAAATCTGGCACGAATGCAATGAACGAAACATGCAATGAAATGAAATTTTCATAGTGTGAGTGACGCCTATATCGGTATACAGTCAAAGGCACCATTTTATTGATTAATGTGATAGGCACACACATAGATATTTTTATTCACTCATTCATTATATTATTTCCAACTCTTGTGAATCGACCTGTACCTATTTGTTGCTGACTGTACAGACACAAGGGTACACCAACTGTTAAAACTACACTTTAAAACCCAAAAATTTATTAAAAGAAACAGCGAGAGAACAATTTTGCTTAATCACTAACGTCAAATCTGATTTTTTCTCATCCACCCTCATTTGAGTTTTATTAATAAAAACGGGTAAGTCAGGAAATGTTGCTAGTTGAATGAATGGAACCAGATTTGAATATTTTTTCATTAAACATGCCGCGGCCCAAGGACTATATGGGTCCTTTAAACCGTGGAAAACATAAACATCTGAACTTTAACTTAAATAGAGTGAGAATGTACATAAACAAGCCTATAAACTATCACTTAACTAAGGCTCTGAAGCAGCTAGAGGCAGAGGGCACAGTTTAGTAACTGGTCTCTTAAACACACGATCCTTAAATTGTAGGGAGACTACACGCGTTACGCCGTCTGCTCCCGGGTGCTTCGCCACAATTCGTCCCAAAAGCCATTTACCTGGAGGTAAACGATCGTCTTTCACTAAGACAATCGTACCAACATTTATGTCGGGGTGATTCTGGGACCATTTGTATCGATGTTGTAACATAGTAAGGTACTCAGATTGCCAACGTCGCCATAGACTTTGTACCATACGTTGCACCTTTTGCCATCGGTTTAAATAGTCAGGTCGAGTATCCACGAAACTTTCTTCAGGGATAGTAAGCGGTGCCTCGCCTATCAAAAAATGACCAGGAGTCAAAGGAAGTTCATCAACAGTAGAACTAATCAACGTTAGAGGCCTAGAGTTGACACAAGCCTCGACTTGTGTGGTCAGAGTGCAAAACTCTTCGAATGTTAAGCCGGACTCCCCTACGACGCGTTTCAAATGTCCTTTTACGGACTTAACTCCTGCCTCCCACAATCCTCCAAAATGAGGAGCGCCAGGGGGAATAAAATGCCATGTTGTGCTGTCATTAGCCAACAGTTGGGCAATTTCTTCAATAACAGTTGATTTGCTGTTTTTGAACGCGAGGTCTAATTCTTTGGACGCGCCTACGAAATTAGTCCCACAATCACTCCAGATTTCTTTACAATGCCCACGTCGAGCAGTAAAACGTTTGAAGGCTGCTAAAAACGCAGCACTGGATAGTGAACTGACCAGCTCAAGGTGAATAGCCTTTGTAACCATACACAAAAATACACTTATGTACGCTTTACAAGTTTTGGTGCATCTACCAGAGTACAGTTTCAGCGTGAATGGACCACAAAAGTCAACGCCGCTGGTCAAAAACGGACGTGATGGGTTGACTCTGCACTGTGGTAAATTGCCCATCAACGGAGTCATTGGTTGTGCAGCTTGGGTAAAACAAGGTTTACATAATCTTAAAATCTTTTTTACCAAGGTTTTCGCTCTTAGAATCCAATATTTTTGGTGAACAAGATTTAATGTTAGTGAATTTCTACCATGCAATGTTCTCAAATGAGCGTCAATTACAATCAACTTTGCTAAGTTACATTTGTAATGTAAAATTATAGGAGACTTCATATCATGTGGTATTTGAGCATTTACAAGACGTCCACCGACTCGAATAATTTTCTCATTGTCTAGGATCGGATTTAAAGAGTGAATGTTACTATTTTTTGGGATAGGTTTGTTCTGTAATAGCAATCCTATTTCACTTTCAAAGTAAACAGACTGTGACATTCGAATACAGGTTTTTAATGCATTTTTTATTTCAGCAGTAGTGAGGTATGTTGGTTTTGGGTTATCATTCCTTTTTAGAACCTTTTCTTTACATAGTCGAAGAAATCGAAAGCAATAGGCTGTTACACGTATGAGTTTAAGTAGACTAGAGTATCTATTGAGGTACGTGGCACATTCATTGACTTCAGAGGTACATAAGTAACTAACTTTTGCTTTCGGTTTTGCTTCGAGTGTGGTTTCAGGTATAGTGAAATTAGGGTAACAAATCTCAACAGACTCGCGAAGGAAGGCTGGACCTTCCCACCATAGTTGTGACTGCATCAGCTCGTCAGGGCTGATACCGCGTGAGGCACAGTCCGCGGGGTTGTCCGCAGACTTAATATGATGCCATTGACTACTATTCGTAACATTTAAGATTTCGGTAGTGCGATTACCAACGAATGGCTTCCAAGTATTTGGAGTTTTACGCAACCAAGCCAAAACTATTGTGGAATCTGTCCAAACAAACACACGATTATCATCAATATTTAGACTAGATTTCACATTTGGTATCAATTTAGACAATAGGACTGCCCCACAAAGTTCAAGACGTGGCAATGAGACCTGTTTCACGGGAGCGACCTTTGTTTTGGCTGCGACCAGGCTTACTTTTATCTCATTGTCCGTGATGACTCTGATGTAAATAACCGCAGCGTAGGCGGCGCAAGAGGCGTCAGAAAAGCCGTGCAATTCAATTTTTACATTATTTGTAATCCCTAACCAACGTGGAAGCTGAATGGCCTGCATGTGTTCGAAGTTAGTCAGGTAAGTCTGCCATTCAGTTTTCAGGTCTTCGGGAAGTTCAGAGTCCCAGTCTAGGCCGGCCAGCCACAACTTCTGCATAAACATTTTTAATACAACCACGCAAGGTGCTAGCCAACCCAGAGGGTCAAACGTTTTTGCTATCGCAGATAGCACACTTCGTTTTGTGACAACGTCGTTGTCATGAGGTAAGTTAACTACCAGTTCAAATATGTCACTTTGTGGTTTCCAAGCTATGCCTAGAGCTTTCACCGAATCATCCATTTTAATATTCACTGAACTTTGTAATGCTTTTTGCGAATCGGGAATCTCGCTTAAAACTTTTTCACTATTAGACGACCACTTATGTAGAAGAAAACCACCACGTTTAAATAGTTCAGTTAAGCGACATTGAAGCCGTTGAGTGTCTTCTTCGGTAGATGAGCCCGTCATTAAATCGTCCATATAGAGATCAGTTTTGAGAAGTTCAGCTTCAGGAAAATCTCCACGTTCATCCTCTGCAAGTTGATGAAGTGTCCTTATGGCAAGATATGGAGCACAAGAACTGCCATATGTAACGGTAAGTAACCGATATTCTCTAATCGGCTCTTCCGATGACTCACGCCACAAGATTCTCTGGTAATCAGTGTCTTGTTTTGAGATAAGTATCTGTCGGTACATCTGTTGTATATCGGCTACTAGACAGTACTTATGTTGTCTCCACCGTGTTACTAAATCTCGTATATCTTGTTGCAGCGGTGGGCCGATGAGTAGCTCATCGTTAAGTGAGTTTCCATCTGCAGGTTTAGCACTTCCGTCAAAAACTACGCGCAGTTTTGTGGTGAGGCTCGAGGCACGAAGAACAGCATGATGTGGTAGGTAATAAGCTTTATTCTTCTTTTCTGTCTCAGGGACGACCTCCATGTGACCGAGTGACTCATATTGGTTCATGAACTTGCAGTATTCTTCGTGAAACTCGGGTCGGCGCTTAAACTTATTTTCCATCTGATGTAAGCGCTTTAAAGCAAGTTGTCTGGAGTTGCCTAAATTTGGAGCGTCTTCGTCCTTGAAGGGTAGGCGAACCTCGTATCGACCGTCAGTGTTTCGAGTGTGAGTTTTCTTAAAATGCTCTTCACACTGCATCTCAGGCTGTGACAGAGGCTTCGCGTTTGGTGAATATTCATCGATCTCCCAAAACTGACGTAGTAACTGATCAACTTCGACTTGTGTATGCATAACAATAACGTTGTGTGACTGATGGCCCGACGGCGCAACCTCGCCGCATACCAGCCAGCCCAATCGTGAGTTCAAAGCGACCAGAGACTCATTATGTTTTACTACTCCACCAAGAATAATATGTGCGTATACAACGGCACCTAAGAGCACGTCGACAGATCCTGGCTTGTGAAAGTGTGGATCCGCAAGGTCTGAAATTTCAGAAGAAGGCCAGGTATCAGATGGGAGCTCTTGTGATGGTAATCTCGAATTTATTCGTCTAAGGACGTACGCCTTAGCTGTAATTATGTGTGATGGATTTCTAATGGCATGAAAGTTCAATTCAACTTGTGATTTGGTTGTCATTGGTACAGGAGATATGCCAGTGATTTTTCCGTTGACTGAAGTGCGCTCGAGATTAAGCAGTTGAGCTGTCGCTTCAGTAACAAAGTTGGACTGCGAGCACGGATCAATCAGTGCTCTCAAGACTATCGTGTCGCCGTTCCTTGCCTTAGCTGCAATTCGCGCGGTTGCCAAAATAACTTCTTCACTGTCGCTGTCAACCTCAGCCTTGTAAACTACGGTTGATGTGGTTTGGCTTGTTTCAGGTGTACTGGGTGTTGCTGTATCGTTTTCAGGCACTGATGTGGTCTTGTTAGGGTTTGTGAAGTGCAACAGAGTGTGATGTCGTCGACTACATTTTCTACAGGTGGTGCTCTGCCTACACGCATTAACGGAGTGACCCTTTACAAGGCAATTAAAACAAATGCCATTCTTCTTAATAAAATCCTGACGTTGAGGAACATCTAATGCGGCGAACTCTTTACAATGACAAATATAGTGGTTTTGTGAGCAATAAGTGCATTCGCTGTTTACTTCTGTGACAAATGACTTCATATTTGTGGGTTTTTGGGTTGTGGAATATTTAACTAAGTCTTTTTTCTGCGGTTGGTCTTTTTTGTGAGTGACATTTACCATTTCCATAGACCGGAAACGATTTTCTAAAAATAATGACAGACAGGTAAATGTGGGTATATCTTGAGATGATCCAAGTGACTGTTCCCATTGTTTGTGTGTCTCTAAGTCCAACTTGGATACAACTAAATGTACGATAATTGCGTCCCATGTGGAGGTATCCACGCCGAGATTATCGAGAGAATTCAAACATTCCTTCGTAGTATCTACAATTTCCTTTAAGCTTTTAAAACATTCTGTGTTCATCTTCTTTTGATTTAAAAGGCGGCTAATTATTGTAGTGACAATCATACGTTTGTTATTGTATCTACTCTCAAGTGTGCTCCAAGCCTTATCGTAATTAGCCTCCGTGAGTGCAAAATGTTTTAGAAGTTGTTCAGCCTCTCCCGATAAACTAGTTTTCAAATAATGATGTTTTTCAATAGTTGTTAGATGTACGTTGTCATGCACGAGAGCCTTAAATAAATCTTTAAAACTTGTCCAGTCGTTATAATTACCGGCGAACTTTGGAATAGATAAAGGAGGTAATTTAGTTCTAATAGGGGTGGTCTCGCCATCATTTGTTGATAAAAAACTATGCGCACTATTATTTGATTGTGGTTGACCTTGACCTTTCGAAAATTCCAACAAATAATCCTTTAATAATCCCTTAAATTCCAGGTATATGTCTTCAGTTTCCTCGTACAGACTTTCAGCATTAAAATGTAATTGCTCCAGTTCAGTTTTCGTAACTGTTGATTGAATCATCTCATATTGATTTTGATACTTAGACCAATAACTTTCTAATGTTTCTAAACGTGTTTGTAAGTAGCCAAGTGTATATCTTGATTTAGACGTCTTTTTAGTATTACTTTGTAACTTAGAAATACGTTCCGATAACGTTTTTTGTGATTCACAAAGTTGAGCCATTGTTTACGTTTATAACAAGAATTCACAACAAAATAAGTTCAAAGTCCACTTTCCCGTATATATACTCGAGTTCAATTTACGTGAAGTTATATCTGGCGAAATAGTCTATAAATATGCAGTTTAAAATAATCAAAGTTTCTAATCACAAAAGTTCACGTAACGAAATTGCATTAGTTTGAAACACTTTCTTATTATTATTATAAATTAATATTGTTCAAGTATCAGCAGTCCAAAATTAGTTTCGCACTGTTTAAATGTCCAAATTAGTGAAATAGTTCATAAAGGTTTCTAACCTCACTGGTGCACGAAATCAAAGTTAATATTTACAGTCTAATCTTACCAACTCGCAGTAATTAACACTTAGCCTTTTACACTATTGTTTTTAGCACTTATTACACTTTCACAATCCAGTTCTAGAAGGACCAAACATGTTAAAACTACACTTTAAAACCCAAAAATTTATTAAAAGAAACAGCGAGAGAACAATTTTGCTTAATCACTAACGTCAAATCTGATTTTTTCTCATCCACCCTCATTTGAGTTTTATTAATAAAAACGGGTAAGTCAGGAAATGTTGCTAGTTGAATGAATGGAACCAGATTTGAATATTTTTTCATTAAACAACGGGTATAGAACCTGTATACCAAGTGACCCATTTTTATTACTCTTGAGTGTAATGAGTACGCAACGCTAGTCTTTGCTATAGTCGTTTTGTTTCCTTTTCTTATCGAAGTCGGGACTTTTTTCTTAACCACTGTATGTAACCACATTTATAAGTCTTTACAATTACATTTTTGACGTCCCATGGTTAAGGTACCTTATGGCGGTCGGCGCGTACGCTGTTATTAGCGACGCTCCAATACTAATGCGGTGCTACGCGACTTAAGCGCCAACCGCCATAAGGTATCTTTTCCCGTGGAACGTCACATTTAGTCTTGGGATTCCCTTCGGATCTAATTATGCAAAGGAATCATTGAACGACGTGTACTGAATATATGATGCGACTAACTCGAATAAAGTTTTGAGTAAAGATCCATTTATAAGTTAAAAGCACATTGAGGAAACTTCTTCGTAAAGTCTATAGCTCTAAATTTATATTATCCTCCTAAGGCCCAGCCATACACATGAAACGAAAATTCACCACTGCAATTTGGACATATAGTGTAGGAATTTGAGTTTATTTTTCTTTGTGTAAATAATCAACGAAACAAAACAAATTAATATGTTTTTGGATGAAATATGAATTTTCGATGTATTTCATCGAAATAAATAAGTACTATAGGTACCTTGGTAATAAGTACCTTGGGCATAGGGGTTATAATGTTACATACATATGGCTAAAAAGTAAGAAATGTCTCTGATCACATGGAATGATCATAAAACGTTATCTGAGGCTTTCTTAGTTACTGGCCGAGTATGTAGTTTTTCTGTTCAACGAAGCCGGAAAGCTGCAAATTCGTTTAGCGCAGTGTGCCGAATGTTAACGCTTTCCACGCTGAGATCAGAAAAATATTAAGTAACACAAATAAATAAACAAATGTTTCAAACGAATTATAATCAATTTATTTACAAGTTTTTACAAACAATTTGAGTTTTTGCAGTCTTTGCTTTTTTGATGCTTAACATATCATGTTAAGTCTAATCATTGTCTATTATGACTGTCACAAAGAATAGTAACTAAGTACATATATCTAACCTTATTTACTGGTCTTTAACATTTTCGTATTATATAAAATGTAAACACATCAATAATTTTACCTAATAGAATACAAAACATTTTACTACTTTTAAGGCTCCTTACCCTAAGGGTAAAAACGGGACCCTATTACTAAGACTCCACTGTCCGTCCGTTTGTCTGTTACTAGGCTGTATCTCATGAACCGTGATAGCTAGACAATTGAAATTTTAAAAGATGATATTTCTGTTGCCGCTATAACAACAAATACTAAAAAACAGAATAAAATAAATATTTAAGTGGTGCTCCCATAGAGCATACTTGTTTTTTTGTCGTTTTTGTTGCGAAATGGTACGTAACCTTTCGTGCGCGAATCCAACACGCACATGACCGGTTTTTGAAATACCCGAAAAGTAGATATTATCGTCCATACAGTTCGTAAACCTTGTCGAAAGAACATATAAGCTGTACACATTATCAGTTAAGAGGGTTGCTTTTAGTACTGCTAGCAACGGCATTTAACGCGTTACTAAATATATATGCTAATTGTACTGTCAGTCAAGAAAATGATAGGTTATAAATTATTGATTACATTTATTAAAACCTTTTTCCTAGTTTCTAATGCAGAGCAAAATCAACGAATTAGAAAACTTTAATATAATAATCACACCGTGTTAGCTAACGTATCCATACTCCGCGCCTTCCGCCGCTGCAAATGGTTACGCCACGCCTTCCGATGGCTCCGCATCGACAAGAAAAACCCCAGCACTCCGAACAGGCTCAGCAAACTCACTATTATACAAATATGCCGCACCGTGATGTTCTGCGTGAAGTCGATCGCCAGCAACATGGGCGGGTAGAACGATATCGCCGACGTTACACAGGCGGCCGTTGAAAAAGTTATATTCTGGCATACATTTTTCCGTGAACTTTTGTCACGATTCGCTAAAGTTATCAGGGTATATAATACCCTCAGATACAGAACCGTATTTATCGCTTTATAGAAACAAGTTATACCAAAAGAAATGTATCCTACATGACGAACTTTTAAATGGCCTAACCATACTGTTAAGAATAGTACAGATCCTTCTAATAAAGTTCCTACCCAGGTGAATAAATTTGTTATCAAATATCTATGTCGGATTCGATTGTTAAACACTTTAACGATATCCATGTAAAACATCACAGTAGCCACCAAAAGCCAATGGCTCATTGCTATGCGAGACAACACAAAAGCTACTTGAACTAAAATCTTACACGTGGGCAGTTGAAAGTACGTGATATCAAACACTTCACCATTATTTAAATGAGCATAGAAAAACGTTCGGTTCAATGTATAGTTCATTAATAACGTGATAATACTCATTATAATCACATTCAGAAACACATAGTTTTTAAATTGTCTCCATCGCTTGATGAGAATCCATGAGGTGACACCGAATATAACACTGCCTGTAGCTACCACTATATTGGTGGCGAATACACTGAACATTATCCAATACACGTACGGGAACAAGTCATCCGGATGGATCCTCGGTCCGGGCCACAGGTCGAACTCACATCCGTAGATGGCATCGTGAATCAATTTGGGATCGACGAAAACTTTCCACGAATGGTTCATCTTCATTGTAATCCCACAATGTGATCTGAACTCTTACATAACATACACTATTTAGTTTTCCTTAACTTTAGATGTCATGGTATATCCTGTCCAACCGCTCCCACTCGAAATTTCCTTTTCAAGTGTCACCTGTACTTTTCAGTCCAGGTTTCAGTCTCTTCACGTTTCATACCGGCCTCATAACATTTTTCACTGCCACGCTCACAGTAAAAGCCGTCAATGCGACCTTTTTCTAATTTATTTTAAAATGTCTTGAATATGACAGACAACTAGACAAGACACGTTGAGGAGAACTAACTACAGTAAGTTCATGTCTGCAACAACAATATTTCTTTTTCCCTCCCGTGTAGTATTTCCCACTTTTTGCTCGGTAAACCCTCTCTGTCTAGCCTATAACGAGAGACGCACTGAGCAAAAAGCCAGAAGACAATACTAGCCGTGTAGGTAAAGATTACTTAAATAACAACTAGCCTGAGTCAATAAGGAAAATATTTTACATTGTGTGCTGAGGATGCAGTGATTGATTGAAATGGACATCGTAGTTTAAATGCGGTATTGTCTGTTAACTTTCCTAGTTAAATTAATTAGTGAACAAAACTAATGAGACAAACGCTTTCGTGAAATATTAGGACCGTCGAAATGCCTTTTACTTCGATTCGATTATTACCTGTATAAGAATACAGGTTATAATTTTGAACTTCTTATTTAGGTTGCCGCTGAGCAATCACGTCACGTTACGACTTGACAAACGTAGGTGGTCATTTAAGTACCTTGTGAAGTTGTGATGACGCAGTTTAACTGACCTGCAATTGTTTGTTTTATTAAAGAGACAACGGAGTAGGTTTTTTGTAACGATCATCAGCTTTATTTAAATGTTGACTGTACTACGATACGTGCTACCGCTACATATGAAACATCTTAAGTGTTTGTTTTCATTTACCACCATCAGTGTTGATCAGAGAATATATGTCTACTTATTTTATCTAATTATTGTTTCCACGGTGTCACCACCCCTTATAGTCAGTTTTATATTTTTTTCTTCGACGTGACGTCTAAAATGTCCCTTAATCGTATTCTCATAAACAAAATTGCAATTTGAATTTAGACATCTCATCGGTAAAAGTGGTGCCATGGCTAGACCAGGATTCTAAGTGTACGGCCTCAGTGGTGAGCGCCAAGCGGGGCGTGCGGTGTGGCGTCAAGTTTCGAAGAGATCTCAACTGCGTGTTTGCATACGTTTGCATTTGTTTAACATGGAAGGCCCGCTCAGTATCCGATCCACTCAGTATGCACACATACATGTTTTTTTCTACAGTGTGCTACCAGTGCAATGTCTCTGCGAGTTCTTGTCAGCCGGCGGTGCGGGTGGCGAGGCAGGCAAAGCGGGCGAGCTCGCCGCGCACCTGCGGAGGACAGTAGCGTCGAGCGAGGAGGGCGCTCGCGCCGTGCTGCAGTACTACACGCAGCGGCTCGCACACTCGCATGCGCCTACCCGCGCACAAGCCAACAGGGTATGTTAGCGGGATTACTTTATGCATAATGTCTCTTGTTGTACTTTTGTGTAATGAGAGAAGTAACTAGGTTTGACTTTAAAAGCTCACAAGCTTTTATAGTCAAGCACAAAATTTTTGATTTGATAAAATAAAATGTTGTTTGTCTGGCAGGGCCTGAAACTAGTTCTGACGCAGGCTGAAGATACGGCTGAAATGGACTACAATGCAGACGTTAGCCCCGAGTAAGTACCAAATCTTAGTGTGACTTCGGTCACCTTAAATTTAAATGAAGTTGAAGAGAAAAAATAAAGCCTTGCTCAAACTATCAATACCCTTTATAATTATTAAATGTAATGAGAGAAAAATTGCACTTGATTGCCAGTTGTCACCAGAGCACTCAACGCTCAGTATTTCTAAATTTTGCGATTAGGGTTCTAGATTCTAACAGTATTTATCATCAGGGAATGGCTCGAGCTGCTAGTCCAGCTCCGGCACTGGGACGCCGTCCGCGACGAGGTGCTCGCCCGCCTCCGCGCCGCCTGCCTCGCCGAGTGCGTGCCGCGCCACCTCGCCGCTTACATTGCCTTCCTGGCCGAGCACGCTGACACCCTCCCTCTCCTTGTATTGGTATGTAGCTAAACTAGGCGACGCCTCGCCGAGTGCGTGCCGCGCCACCTCGCCGCCTACATTGCCTTCCTGGCCGAGCACGCTGACACCCTCCCTCTCCTTGTATTGGTATGTAGCTAAACTAGGCGACGCCTCGCCGAGTGCGTGCCGCGCCACCTCGCCGCCTACATTGCCTTCCTGGCCGAGCACGCTGACACCCTCCCTCTCCTTGTATTGGTATGTAGCTAAACTAGGCGACGCCTCGCCGAGTGCGTGCCGCGCCACCTCGCCGCCTACATTGCCTTCCTGGCCGAGCACGCTGACACCCTCCCTCTCCTTGTATTGGTATGTAGCTAAACTAGGCGACGCCTCGCCGAGTGCGTGCCGCGCCACCTCGCCGCCTACATTGCCTTCCTGGCCGAGCACGCTGACACCCTCCCTCTCCTTGTATTGGTATGTAGCTAAACTAGGCGACGCCTCGCCGAGTGCGTGCCGCGCCACCTCGCCGCCTACATTGCCTTCCTGGCCGAGCACGCTGACACCCTCCCTCTCCTTGTATTGGTATGTAGCTAAACTAGGCGACGCCTCGCCGAGTGCGTGCCGCGCCACCTCGCCGCCTACATTGCCTTCCTGGCCGAGCACGCTGACACCCTCCCTCCCCTTGTATTGGTATGTAGCTAAACTAGGCGACGCCTCGCCGAGTGCGTGCCGCGCCACCTCGCCGCCTACATTGCCTTCCTGGCCGAGCACGCTGACACCCTCCCTCCCCTTGTATTGGTATGTAGCTAAACTAGGCGACGCCTCGCCGAGTGCGTGCCGCGCCACCTCGCCGCCTGTTTTGGCTTCGTATTAAGACTAAAAAGGTAGCTCGTGCTTCATTTCATTTCGTGATGTACACTTAATGTTCTGTTTTGTCTGTACATGTTTGTGATTGACACTACTGACTGTTTTCTAAATGGACTACATCTTTACGAATACATAAAAAAGACAAGAATGCTAACCAAACTTTACCATTTGTTTCTTTGTGTAGGACTTGAGCCAAGTGGTGATGGAACGACAAGTAGTAATAGGTGGTGTACTTCCACCGGCGGAACCCCGAGCTGGGCCTGATCGTCTGCAGCACCGCACTCTGCACGCCATCACCTCCATTTTCTACACACACTTGCGCAAGGTAACAACACAACACCGCCGTCGGCAGGGTGTTCATCCTCACACCCTAGAACCTAGATGGTCACGCACTGTGCGGTTTAAGAGGAACTTCCTCCCGCGCACGCTCCGGTTGTGGAATAAGCTACCTGCCGAGGTTTTCCCGAGAGTCTACAGTATGAGGTTCTTCAAAAAAGGAGTGTACAGATTTTTAAAGGGTCGGCAACGCACACGTAACACCTCTGGAGATGCAGGCGTCCATAGGCTACGGTGACTGCTTACCATCAGGCGGGCCGTATGCTTGCTTGCCACCGTCGTGGTATAAAAAAAAAACAACAATTTTCGTCTTTCTACACCATGCCTTTGTAAGCTAAGGCCAGGGTACCACTTACGTTCGAATTGTATTTGACGCATCATCGAAGTAACGTTGTAATACTTGTAATGTCCAGGCTCGCACATCGGGAGCCCTGACCCCGGAGGCGGGCGAGGAGTGGGGCGCGGGCGGCGCGGCGGCCGGCGACCTGGTGACGCTGCAGTGGAGCTCCGCCGCCGCCGCCATGCCCTCTGTTGTCGCGCACGCGCACTACAAGCTGCTGTGCTACGGCCCTTCCGCGTGTGAGTGTTCTCCCAAAACTCACAATTTTCCAACCGATGAACGTCCTTACAATTTTAAACTTAAAAAATCACTTGTGTTCGTCGAAAAGACGATAACTTTTAGAACGAAGTTCCTTATCGGACGGCTGGTGGAGGGGGAGTTGGCGAAATAAGTGTAAGATGTCCGTCACGGCCCTCTTTTGTTTAAATTCTTTCTCGAGAATAAGTAGCCTAATTTCAACGACTTAAGTATATCCTATAGTGGCGCAGTTGGCAAACAGCAGACATTTATAAACAGCGACGATCCGGGTTCGATCCCCAGACGTGTATGCAGATATTTCTTTTTGTACTTTTTTGCACTTGAATTTTATATATATGAGCAGTTTCGATAGTTATTAATTTGTTGATTAAGTTTTTTTTGTATTTGTTAATCAATAATATACTACATTTATCAATAATAAATACTTCTTTCCAACTGAGTGTTCCATTACATTCACACACTTTTTTATTATCCATCAAAAGTCTATAAAAAGTAAGGACCTTTGGAATTTGTTCAGGATTATCCCTCTCAAATTGTACGATTATTTGTCAAAACCATAAAAAGCTATTATGGAAAAACAGAAATTTCTCCTGTCCAACCACAAGTATGGCGTTGTTCCGCTGACTCCACTGTGCGTCGGTCGAAGGAAATCTGTGACATAATGAATGACCTGCCTTGTAAAACTCGTTTTCTGTTGGGAGACCACAAATCCGTAGATGTTGGTTTCCGTCGCAACTGGTTTAGGTTGATCAGAACCTAAAAAAGAGCAAGGTTTAGGAAAGCTTATTAACCTTTCACATTCGTTTTTTTACATGTTCTAAAGTTGCTAAAAAAGTAAATTTCTTCTCTTTTTTATTTATTTCCATTTGATACGATAAATTTTTACTTTCTCGTAAACTTCATAATGAAGTGAATCTTCTTGGAGATTAGGCTTTTTATTAAAAACCAATGCGATTCGTGATCACTGATCACTAATTGACTTCTGTCTCCACAGACGACACGAACCAAGAAATGTATTCCTGGCTAGAATCAGTATGGGTGGGAGAACCCCCGACGGCCTTCGCCGCGGACGGAACCACCACCAGCCTGCTGCCGGACTGGCTGCGGCTGCACCTGGTGCGCTCGGCCAGGCCGGCGCTGTTGGAGCTGGGCTTGAGAGCCCTGCCCGCGCATAAGCTGGCGCTCTTCATACAGACGTTTGGCATGCCGCGGTCCGCCTGCAGGTGATTGTCACTGATCACTCAGCCTTTTAGATTCTGTCTCTTTCTAACAAACACAAATGTTAAATGCCGCACAGGAAACTATTATTTTTTTATTTTATTTATTTGGAGATCCAACAGCTGTTACATTAATGCGCACGCGGCCTAATTCGCGCTATGTAATGTTTCTCGAGGACAATTCTCTATGATGTGAACCGATTTCAAAAATTTTTTTTTTTTATTTGAAAAAGGTGTCTTTTATGTAATGTCATAGCAATTTCCAGTGTAGTTAACACACTTATAGTTGCTTAAATTGCAAAAATAAATTTGAAAATATTTTTTGATAATTAAAAATAAAAAGGACCAAGATAGAGGTTTGATTATATTATGTAAAAATTTCATAATTTTTCTTCGGTAAACTTTGAAGATAAGGGGGGGGGGGGGGAGGTATTATAGTAGATACAGGAACGCGCGTACCATTATAGTAGATACAGGAAGCCTATTACAGGAACTAATAGGCCAACTTTCCTGATTTTTACACATTATGAAATCATAGAAACGGGACTGGCGTTTATAGAATTGATTGCAGTTGCGGTAGTTCCTATATCGAGGAAACAAAGCGCACCATAGCAAAAAACGTTAAAAACATATCGCAGCTGTCAAAAATTGCCAGGTGAACAAGTCTGCTGTGGCTGAGCATTTACTGGAATCAGGACCAAACCACTGGATCGAGCTGCATAACTCTAAAATCCATTCCACGGATCGCCATTTCTACAGTAGAAAAGTGCGGGAAGCCATTGAAATCCAAAACATTGCAATTGCAATCAGGACGCAGCTTTGGGAATCTCATCCACATGGAATCCAGTCATTGGTATATGTAAGCGGAAATAAATATCGACAGTCGAAAAATCTAAAATCGTTACTATCGTTAGTATTGTGTGTCGACAGAGTAACATAACGCGCGAAAAACGTTCAAATTGATAAACAAGACCAAGTGCGGGTAGTTCGAAAATCTCGCGCGGGTAGATGTTGATGTCAACTTTAACCAGTCTTCTCCGAGACTACGGGGACAACGCCGTCCTCAAAACGGCGGAGGTGAATTTAAAATTCAATACGTGATTTATATGATCTAATAGGTATTATCAACGGCATTATAGCTTTCACAGTCGTTTAACGCTAACGGTTCGCTGCTGTAAGAGCGCGCACACTAGATGCATATGTTCCGTGGCCCTCAGATATACGTCTCGATCTGCTATCCCATTTTTGTAAATAAGAAAGCTTTAGCTTCTTGAAGCGCCCGAGGTCAATTCATAGGATTTTTTTTCACAGTGCCCTGCTAGCAGCCCTGGACGCGTGCCCGGCGGCAGCAGTGCTGCGGCTGGGCGTGGAGCGCGGCTACATGGCGCAGCTGCTGCTGGTGCAGCGCGCGCGCGGCTGCACCGGCGGCGAGGCCTTCGCGGCCGCGCTGCGCCTGCAGCCGCCCCCCTACCCGCCGGGTATGTAGCTAGGTGTCCCCCAGCGCCCGCTAGCAGCCCTGGACGCGTGCCCGGCGGCAGCAGTGCTGCGGCTGGGCGTGGAGCGCGGCTACATGGCGCAGCTGCTGCTGGTGCAGCGCGCGCGCGGCTGCACCGGCGGCGAGGCCTTCGCGGCCGCGCTGCGCCTGCAGCCGCCCCCCTACCCGCCGGGTATGTAGCTAGGTGTCCCCCAGCGCCCGCTAGCAGCCCTGGGCGCGTGCCCTGCAGCAGCAGTGCTGCGGCTGGGCGTGGAGCGCGGCTACATGGCGCAGCTGCTGCTGGTGCAGCGCGCGCGCGGCTGCACCGGCGGCGAGGCCTTCGCGGCCGCGCTGCGCCTGCAGCCGCCCCCCTACCCGCCGGGTATGTAGCTAGGTGTCCCCCAGCGCCCGCTAGCAGCCCTGGGCGCGTGCCCTGCAGCAGCAGTGCTGCGGCTGGGCGTGGAGCGCGGCTACATGGCGCAGCTGCTGCTGGTGCAGCGCGCGCGCGGCTGCACCGGCGGCGAGGCCTTCGCGGCCGCGCTGCGCCTGCAGCCGCCCCCCTACCCGCCGGGTATGTAGCTAGGTGTCCCCCAGCGCCCGCTAGCAGCCCTGGACGCGTGCCCGGCGGCAGCAGTGCTGCGGCTGGGCGTGGAGCGCGGCTACATGGCGCAGCTGCTGCTGGTGCAGCGCGCGCGCGGCTGCACCGGCGGCGAGGCCTTCGCGGCCGCGCTGCGCCTGCAGCCGCCCCCCTACCCGCCGGGTATGTAGCTAGGTGTCCCCCAGCGCCCGCTAGCAGCCCTGGACGCGTGCCCGGCGGCAGCAGTGCTGCGGCTGGGCGTGGAGCGCGGCTACATGGCGCAGCTGCTGCTGGTGCAGCGCGCGCGCGGCTGCACCGGCGGCGAGGCCTTCGCGGCCGCGCTGCGCCTGCAGCCGCCCCCCTACCCGCCGGGTATGTAGCTAGGTGTCCCCCAGCGCCCGCTAGCAGCCCTGGACGCGTGCCCGGCGGCAGCAGTGCTGCGGCTGGGCGTGGAGCGCGGCTACATGGCGCAGCTGCTGCTGGTGCAGCGCGCGCGCGGCTGCACCGGCGGCGAGGCCTTCGCGGCCGCGCTGCGCCTGCAGCCGCCCCCCTACCCGCCGGGTATGTAGCTAGGTGTCCCCCAGCGCCCGCTAGCAGCCCTGGACGCGTGCCCGGCGGCAGCAGTGCTGCGGCTGGGCGTGGAGCGCGGCTACATGGCGCAGCTGCTGCTGGTGCAGCGCGCGCGCGGCTGCACCGGCGGCGAGGCCTTCGCGGCCGCGCTGCGCCTGCAGCCGCCCCCCTACCCGCCGGGTATGTAGCTAGGTGTCCCCCAGCGCCCGCTAGCAGCCCTGGACGCGTGCCCGGCGGCAGCAGTGCTGCGGCTGGGCGTGGAGCGCGGCTACATGGCGCAGCTGCTGCTGGTGCAGCGCGCGCGCGGCTGCACCGGCGGCGAGGCCTTCGCGGCCGCGCTGCGCCTGCAGCCGCCCCCCTACCCGCCGGGTATGTAGCTAGGTGTCCCCCAGCGCCCGCTAGCAGCCCTGGACGCGTGCCCAAGACGTCGTCGTTATCGCTACAAGTGTTAGGTGACCCAAACCCAAACACCACACCACTATGCCCGCCTACTACGACAGCGCAAGATTTCCCCCAACCGGTTCTATCAGCGCGCGCGCAGCGTGCGACGCGGCGCGGATCAGTACGCGAATCACGGCCGTCGGCAGTATAAACTCGATGTCATACGTGAAAGAGACAGCAATACATACTCGTTCTATCTTGCTTCGATATTTTCAATTTTACCGTTTAAGTTCGTGCCTCAAGAATGAAATGAGGACGTATTTGGCATAAACCGTTATCTAGGAACAGTTCTTTAACCGGTAACCGCAAACGGTAACGAAATCCTCTTCGTTCCCGGGTGAATGAACGAAACCGGTTTAAAATGTATGTAAAATAAAACGGTTTCTGAGCCCTAGCTTCTACCACATGTTGACACCTTCGGACTTCGGCTGTAGAGCTAGTTCACTGGAAAAGTTTTCCCAAAAGTGACAAAAGGATTTAGTACTATTCTATGCTTAAATATAACTTAACGATATTTCCTAAACAGATGACACACTATTTGAAGAAGAACCCCTCCCCTCCGAAGACGAAGATGAGTGCGCTCCAATCCCACTCGTCATCCAACCAGAGCAAGTCCCGGCCTTGCTGACCACCGCCTTCTGCGGCGGCACCTACCCCGGAGACTTGGATGTGGCTTTCACTGAACTTAACGCCGTAAGTTTATCTACACACGGTATAGACTTCCTCATCATCCACCCAGAACAAGCTCTGCCTTGCTG
>NW_026907772.1:0-29062 GCF_033807575.1 Cydia pomonella | reverse complement strand
ATGTTAATCAATCAATCAATCAATCAATCATTTATTTATTTCTTTGAATGCGGTACAATAGTATGATATAATGAAACAATTTTAGTTCAGCACATCCTGCCTGAATAGGCATAGAAATAATAAGTATTGCGTAATACTGCATGCAGGTAATAATAAAATAAAATTAAGATTAACAATGTAAATATATAAATCATAGCGTTGTAAATAACAAAATATCATTCCATAAAAGTACCTATACATATGATTAATAACTGAGGTAGTCAAATAATTAGTTAGGTCAAATAATAGCTAAACTAACATTATTAAGGAGCCTCTAGGAAGTCTTTTATTGAGTAAAACATTTATCGATTAAATAGATAGTCAACTGCTTCTTAAATCGATGAACTGGGAGGTTTCTGATATGTATCGGTATTTTGTTAAATATTCTTGGCGCCATTCCAAAGAAACTATTTCGCATTAATGCCGTTTTCATAGGCTGAATGTACAACTGTCCCTCATATTGAGAGCGAATTGGTAGCTTGCGTCTCTCTGATGCATATGTAAACAAATCTGGATTACGTTTTATGAATAGAGCTACCTCTAGTATATATAATGAAGGCAGATGTCCGTGAAGTTGACCGCCCCAAATTGAGTGCCCGCAAATGGCATACCTATATCGTTAGTTCATCGTTAGTTTACGTTAGTTCAGTAGGTTAAATCGTTAGGATCCGACTAAAACATGTATTTTTTTTAAAAACAAAATGGTGGGGGCCAACTTCACGCTACCGCCCCAAAACCGATTTTGCGGTTTCTATTTATAAGGATCGATAGATAATCGTTAATAGACGTTAGTTCAGTATATTAAATCGTTAGGATCCGATTCAAAGTATTTTTTTTTCTTTAATAAAGTGGGGCGGTCAACTTCACGCTACCGCCCCAAAATCGATTTTACGGTATCTATTGATTTGAATCGATAGATAATCGTTAGTTGACGTTAGTTCAGTATATGAAATCGTTAGGATCCGATTCTAAGTATTTTTTTTTCTTTAATAAAGTGGGGCGGTCAACTTCACGCTACCGCCCCAAAACGGAATTTACGGTTTCTATCAATTGGAATCGATAGATAATCGTTAGTTTACGTTAGTTCAGTACTTTAAATCGTTAGGATCCGACGTATGACATGTGGGCGAATTTTTTAGTACTGATACAGTGGGGGGAGCACATTACACAGGCGAGGCTGCAGCTAAAAACTGTTTTTATGGCTTCATTCAAGTTGAATCGATAGGTAATCGTTAGTTCATCGTTAGTTCATGTTTGTTTAGTATGTGAAATCGTTAGGATCCGATTCCGAGTTTTTTTATTCATTATTAAGTAAAGTGGGGCGGTCAACTTCACGCTACCGCCCCAAAACGGAATTTACGGTTTCCATCAATTGGAATCGATAGATAATCGTTAGTTTACGTTAGTTCAGTACTTTAAATCGTTAGGATCCGACGTATGACATGTGGGCGAATTTTTTAGTACTGATAGAGTGGGGGGAGCACATTACACAGGCCAGGCTGCAGCTAAAAACTGTTTTTATGGCTTCAATCAAGTTGAATCGATAGGTAATCGTTAGTTCATCGTTAGTTCATGTTAGTTTAGTATGTGAAATCGTTAGGATCCGATTCCGAGTTTTTTTATTCATTATTAAGTAAAGTGGGGCGGTCAACTTCACGCTACCGCCCCAAAACGGAATTTACGGTTTCTATCAATTGGAATCGATAGATAATCGTTAGTTTACGTTAGTTCAGTACTTTAAATCGTTAGGATCCGACGTATGACATGTGGGCGAATTTTTTAGTACTGATAGAGTGGGGGGAGGACATTACACAGGCCAGGCTGCAGCTAAAAACTGTTTTTATGGCTTCAATCAAGTTGAATCGATAGGTAATCGTTAGTTCATCGTTAGTTCCTGTTTGTTTAGTATGTGAAATCGTTAGGATCCGATTCTGAGTTTTTTTATTCATTATTACTTAATAACATTCATTCATTCATTATTCATTACTAAAAACTGTTTTTATGGCTTCAATCAAGTTGAATCGATAGGTAATCGTTAGTTCATCGTTAGTTCATGTTTGTTTAGTATGTGAAATCGTTAGGATCCGATTCTGAGTTGTTTTATCTTATACCTTTAAACGAGCAATTCTTGTATATATATATATATTTGTGTGATCTCGGAAGAGGATCTAACGATTTCGCTTAAATTTGGTATATGCCCGCAAATGACTTATCTGCCTTGAATAAACATAATCAAGTGACGATAATCTGCAAGTAACATCGTAAGGACCCGACTCTGACTATTTTTTGCAGCCTTCGACCTAGGAGCATATGTTGGGTTATTAAAGTTTTCAAATATTATTTTTTTCTGGCAAATCTGTTTTGAGCGCCCGCAAATGACTTATCTGCCTTAATTAAATATGATCCAGTGACGATATTCTGCAAGTGGCATCGTAAGGACCCGACTCTGACTATTTTTTTTCAGCCTTCGACCTAGGAGCATATGTTGGGTTATTAAAGTTTTCAAATATTTTTTTTTTCTGGCAAATCTGTTTTGAGCGCCCGCAAATGACTTATCTGCCTTGAATAAGCATGATTCCATGATGATATTTTGCAAGTGGCATCGTAAGGACCCGACTCTGACTATTTTTTTCAGCCTTCGACCTAGGAGCATATGTTGGGTTATTAAAGTTTTCTAATATTATTTTTTTCTGGCAAATCTGTTTTAGCGCCCGCAAATTACTTATCTGCCTTGAATAAACATGATCCAGTGACGATATTCTGCAAGTGGCATCGTAAGGACCCGACTCTGACTATTTTTTGCAGTCTTCGACCTGGGAACATATGTTGGGTTATTAAAGTTTTCAAATATTATTTTTTCTGGCAAATCTGTTTTGAACGCCCGCAAATGACTTATCTATCTTGAATAAGCATGGTCCAAAGACGATATTCTGCAAGTGGCATCGTAAGGACCCGACTCTGACTATTTTTTGCAGCCTTCGACCTAGTAGCATATGTTGGGTTATTAAAGTTTTCAAATATTTTTTTTTTCTGGCAAATCTGTTTTGAGCGCCCGCAAATGACTTATCTGCCTTGAATAAGCATGATTCCATGATGATATTTTGCAAGTGGCATCGTAAGGACCCGACTCTGACTATTTTTTTCAGCCTTCGACCTAGGAGCATATGTTGGGTTATTAAAGTTTTCTAATATTATTTTTTTCTGGCAAATCTGTTTTAGCGCCCGCAAATTACTTATCTGCCTTGAATAAACATGATCCAGTGACGATATTCTGCAAGTGGCATCGTAAGGACCCGACTCTGACTATTTTTTGCAGTCTTCGACCTGGGAACATATGTTGGGTTATTAAAGTTTTCAAATATTATTTTTTCTGGCAAATCTGTTTTGAACGCCCGCAAATGACTTATCTATCTTGAATAAGCATGGTCCAAAGACGATATTCTGCAAGTGGCATCGTAAGGACCCGACTCTGACTATTTTTTGCAGCCTTCGACCTAGGAGCATATGTTGGGTTATTAAAGTTTTCAAATATTATTTTTTTCTGGCTTATCTGTTTTGAGCGCCCGCAAATGACTTATCAGCCTTGAATAAGCATGATTCCATGATGATATTTTGCAGGCGGCATCGTAAGGACCCGACTCTGACTATTTTTTTCAGCCTTCGACCTAGGAGCATATGTTGGGTTATTAAAGTTTTCAAATATTATATTTTTCTGGCAAATCTGTTTTGAGCGCCCGCAAATGACTTATCTATCTTGAATAAGCATGGTCCAAAGACGATATTCTGCAAGTGGCATCGTAAGGACCCGACTCTGACTATTTTTTGCAGCCTTCGACCTAGGAGCATATGTTGGGTTATTAAAGTTTTCAAATATTTTTTTTTTCTGGCAAATCTGTTTTGAACGCCCGCAATTGACTTATCTATCTTGAATAAGCATGGTCCAAAGACGATATTCTGCAAGTGGCATCGTAAGGACCCGACTCTGACTATTTTTTGCAGCCTTCGACCTAGGAGCATATGTTGGGTTATTAAAGTTTTCAAATATTATTTTTTTCTGGCAAATCTGTTTTGAGCGCCCGCAAATGACTTATCTGCCTTAATTAGATATGATCCAGTGACGATATTCTGCAAGTGGCATCGTAAGGACCCGACTCTGACTATTTTTTGCAGCCTTCGACCTAGGAGCATATGTTGGGTTATTAAAGTTTTCAAATTTATTTTTTTCTGGCAAATCTGTTTTGAGCGCCCGCAAATGACTTATCTGCCTTAATTAGATATGATCCAGTGACGATATTCTGCAAGTGGCATCGTAAGGACCCGACTCTGACTATTTTTTTCAGCCTTCGACCTAGGAGCATATGTTGGGTTATTAAAGTTTTCAAATATATTTTTTTTCTGGCAAATCTGTTTTGAGCGCCCGCAAATGACTTATCAGCCTTGAATAAGCATGATTCCATGATGATATTTTGCAGGTGGCATCGTAAGGACCCGACTCTGACTATTTTTTTCAGCCTTCGACCTAGGAGCATATGTTGGGTTATTAATGTTTTCAAATATTATTTTTTTCTGGCAAATCTGTTTTGAGCGCCCGCAAATGACTTATCTATCTTGAATAAGCATGGTCCAAAGACGATATTCTGCAAGTGGCATCGTAAGGACCCGACTCTGACTATTTTTTGCAGCCTTCGACCTAGGAGCATATGTTGGGTTATTAAAGTTTTCAAATATTTTTTTTTTCTGGCAAATCTGTTTTGATCGCCCGCAAATGACTTATCTTTCTTGAATAAGCATGGTCCAAAGACGATATTCTGCAAGTGGCATCGTAAGGACCCGACTCTGACTATTTTTTGCAGCCTTCGACCTAGGAGCATATGTTGGGTTATTAAAGTTTTCAAATATTATTTTTTTCTGGCAAATCTGTTTTGAGCGCCCGCAAATGACTTATCTGCCTTGAATAAACATGATCCAGTGACGATATTCTGCAAGTGGCATCGTAAGGACCCGACTCTGACTATTTTTTGCAGTCTTCGACCTGGGAACATATGTTGGGTTATTAAAGTTTTCAAATATTATTTTTTCTGGCAAATCTGTTTTGAACGCCCGCAAATGACTTATCTATCTTGAATAAGCATGGTCCAAAGACGATATTCTGCAAGTGGCATCGTAAGGACCCGACTCTGACTATTTTTTGCAGCCTTCGACCTAGGAGCATATGTTTGGTTATTAAAGTTTTCAAATATTATTTTTTTCTGGCAAATCTGTTTTGAGCGCCCGCAAATGACTTATCTGCCTTGAATAAGCATGATTCCATGATGATATTTTGCAGGTGGCATCGTAAGGACCCGACTCTGACTATTTTTTTCAGCCTTCGACCTAGGAGCATATGTTGGGTTATTAAAGTTTTCAAATATTATTTTTTTCTGGCTTATCTGTTTTGAGCGCCCGCAAATGACTTATCAGCCTTGAATAAGCATGATTCCATGATGATATTTTGCATGTGGCATCGTAAGGACCCGACTCTGACTATTTTTTTCAGCCTTCGACCTAGGAGCATATGTTGGGTTATTAAAGTTTTCAAATATTATATTTTTCTGGCAAATCTGTTTTGAGCGCCCGCAAATGACTTATCTATCTTGAATAAGCATGGTCCAAAGACGATATTCTGCAAGTGGCATCGTAAGGACCCGACTCTGACTATTTTTTGCAGCCTTCGACCTAGGAGCATATGTTGGGTTATTAAAGTTTTCAAATATTTTTTTTTTCTGGCAAATCTGTTTTGATCGCCCGCAAATGACTTATCTATCTTGAATAAGCATGGTCCAAAGACGATATTCTGCAAGTGGCATCGTAAGGACCCGACTCTGACTATTTTTTGCAGCCTTCGACCTAGGAGCATATGTTGGGTTATTAAAGTTTTCAAATATTTTTTTTTCTGGCAAATCTGTTTTGAGCGCCCGCAAATGACTTATCTGCCTTGAATAAGCATGATTCCATGATGATATTTTGCAGGTGGCATCGTAAGGACCCGACTCTGACTATTTTTTTCAGCCTTCGACCTAGGAGCATATGTTGGGTTATTAAAGTTTTCAAATATTATTTTTTTCTGGCTTATCTGTTTTGAGCGCCCGCAAATGACTTATCAGCCTTGAATAAGCATGATTCCATGATGATATTTTGCAGGTGGTATCGTAAGGACCCGACTCTGACTATTTTTTTCAGCCTTCGACCTAGGAGCATATGTTGGGTTATTAAAGTTTTCAAATATTATATTTTTCTGGCAAATCTGTTTTGAGCGCCCGCAAATGACTTATCTATCTTGAATAAGCATGGTCCAAAGACGATATTCTGCAAGTGGCATCGTAAGGACCCGACTCTGACTATTTTTTGCAGCCTTCGACCTAGGAGCATATGTTGGGTTATTAAAGTTTTCAAATATTTTTTTTTTTTTGGCAAATCTGTTTTGAGCGCCCGCAAATGACTTATCAGCCTTGAATAAGCATGATTCCATGATGATATTTTGCAGGTGGCATCGTAAGGACCCGACTCTGACTATTTTTTTCAGCCTTCGACCTAGGAGAATATGTTGGGTTATTAAAGTTTTCAAATATTATTATTTTCTGGCAAATCTGTTTTGAGCGCCCGCAAATGACTTATCTATCTTGAATAAGCATGGTCCAAAGACGATATTCTGCAAGTGGCATCGTAAGGACCCGACTCTGACTATTTTTTGCAACCTTCGACTTAGGAGCATATGTTGGGTTATTAAAGTTTTCAAATATTATTTTTTCTGGCAAATCTGTTTTGAACGCCCGCAAATGACTTATCTATCTTGAATAAGCATGGTCCAAAGACGATATTCTGCAAGTGGCATCGTAAGGACCCGACTCTGACTATTTTTTGCAGCCTTCGACTTAGGAGCATATGTTGGGTTATTAAAGTTTTCAAATATTATTTTTTCTGGCAAATCTGTTTTGAACGCCCGCAAATGACTTATCTATCTTGAATAAGCATGGTCCAAAGACGATATTCTGCAAGTGGCATCGTAAGGACCCGACTCTGACTATTTTTTGCAGCCTTCGACTTAGGAGCATATGTTGAGTTATTAAAGTTTTCAAATATTATTTTTTTCTGGCAAATCTGTTTTGAGCGCCCGCAAATGACTTATCTGCCTTAATTAAACATGATCCAGTGACGATATTCTGCAAGTACCATCGTAAGGACCCGACTCTGACTATTTTTTTCGGCCTTCGACCTAGGAGCATATGTTGGGTTATTAAAGTTTTCAAATATTATTTTTTTCTGGCAAATCTGGTTTGAGCGCCCGCAAATGACTTATCTATCTTGAATAAGCATGGTCCAAAGACGATATTCTGCAAGTGGCATCGTAAGGACCCGACTCCGACTATTTTTTGCAGCCTTCGACTTAGGAGCATATGTTGGGTTATTAAAGTTTTCAAATATTATTTTTTTCTGGCAAATCTGTTTTGAGCGCCCGCAAATGACTTATCTGCCTTAATTAAACATGATCCAGTAACGATATTCTGCAAGTACCATCGTAAGGACCCGACTCTGACTATTTTTTTCAGCCTTCGACCTAGGAGCATATGTTGGGTTATTAAAGTTTTCAAATATTTTTTTTTCTGGCAAATCTGTTTTGAGCGCCCGCAAATGACTTATCTGCCTTGAATAAGCATGATTCCATGATGATATTTTGCAGGTGGCATCGTAAGGACCCGACTCTTGACTATTTTTTTCAGCCTTCGACCTAGGAGCATATGTTGGGTTATTAAAGTTTTCAAATATTATTTTTTTCTGGCAAATCTGTTTTGAGCGCCCGCAAATGACTTATCTATCTTGAATAAGCATGGTCCAAAGACGATATTCTGCAAGTGGCATCGTAAGGACCCGACTCTGACTATTTTTTGCAGCCTTCGACCTTGGAGCATATGTTGGGTTATTAAAGTTTTCAAATATTATTTTTTTCTGGCAAATCTGTTTTGAGCGCCCGCAAATGACTTATCTGCCTTGAATAAACATGATCCAGTGACGATATTCTGCAAGTGGCATCGTAAGGACCCGACTCTGACTATTTTTTGCAGTCTTCGACCTGGGAACATATGTTAGGTTATTAAAGTTTTCAAATATTATTTTTTTCTGGCAAATCTGTTTTGAACGCCCGCAAATGACTTATCTATCTTGAATAAGCATGGTCCAAAGACGATATTCTGCAAGTGGCATCGTAAGGACCCGACTCTGACTATTTTTTGCAGCCTTCGACCTAGGAGCATATGTTGGATTATTAAAGTTTTCAAATATTATTTTTTTCTGGCAAATCTGTTTTGAGCGCCCGCAAATGACTTATCTGCCTTGAATAAACATGATCCAGTGACGATATTCTCCAAGTGGCATCGTAAGGACCCGACTCTGACTATTTTTTGCAGCCTTCGACCTAGGAGCATATGTTGGGTTATTAAAGTTTTCAAATATTATTTTTTTCTGGCAAATCTGGTTTGAGCGCCCGCAAATGACTTATCTATCTTGAATAAGCATGGTCCAAAGACGATATTCTGCAAGTGGCATCGTAAGGACCCGACTCTGACTATTTTTTGCAGCCTTCGACTTAGGAGCATATGTTGGGTTATTAAAGTTTTCAAATATTATTTTTTCTGGCAAATCTGTTTTGAACGCCCGCAAATGACTTATCTATCTTGAATAAGCATGGTCCAAAGACGATATTCTGCAAGTGGCATCGTAAGGACCCGACTCTGACTATTTTTTGCAGCCTTCGACCTAGGAGCATATGTTGGGTTATTAAAGTTTTCAAATATATTTTTTTCTGGCTAATCTGTTTTCATCGCCCGCAAATGACTTATCTG
Source organism: Cydia pomonella (assembly GCF_033807575.1). Lineage (NCBI taxonomy): Eukaryota > Metazoa > Arthropoda > Insecta > Lepidoptera > Tortricidae > Cydia > Cydia pomonella. The sequence continues at coordinate 20,147 of NW_026907772.1, read as the reverse complement.
CCTTGAATAAGCATGATTCCATGATGATATTTTGCAGGTGGCATCGTAAGGACCCGACTCTGACTATTTTTTTCAGCCTTCGACCTAGGAGCATATGTTGGGTTATTAAAGTTTTCAAATATTATTTTTTTCTGGCAAATCTGTTTTGAGCGCCCGCAAATGACTTATCTGCCTTGAATAAACATGATCCAGTGACGATATTCTGCAAGTGGCATCGTAAGGACCCGACTCTGACTATTTTTTGCAGTCTTCGACCTGGGAACATATGTTGGGTTATTAAAGTTTTCAAATATTATTTTTTCTGGCAAATCTGTTTTGAACGCCCGCAAATGACTTATCTATCTTGGCTTTCAGGCTAGACTAGATTACAAACACTGAAACGAACGTTCAGTTATAATACTTATAAAGTTGTAAGTAAAGAGCGCGTGATTCTAATTTGAATACTCGTAAAACACGGTACCGTGCGCTCACTCGCCCGCTTGGCACTACCCAGCCTATATAGTTGATTTTTCATGCCTTTTCCATACGTTGGTTGACGGCCAATTTACATTATCCACTGGGTGAAGGTGTTCCGCATTTTATACCGAAGTCCCGTAATTTGATCGCAAATGTATCGCAAATCTGTGCACTAAGGTTGGCAACCCTAGTTGCTAAGTCAAAAATACGCAATTCCCCCTACTTAACTAGTCTAGGTATAGCAGAACTATTTCCGAATATATCTGCTCTTAGTAAGTACAGTACCTGGGCGACCGAGCTTTGCTCGGTTATAACTATTTATTGTAATATGGTGGTGTATAGGTGATAATCTTAACTACATTTTTTACTAAATTGAACTTGTCTAAAACTATAAAAATTAAAAAATTATATATAAGCTTGAACATATAAAAAAAAAAAACAAAAGTTAGTCACCGGGCGGGATTCGAACCCGTAGCACTGGTTGTTTCTTGCCGCCCGCGTCTTAACCCGCTGGACCAGACGGACAGTAGACTACAACACCAAATTAGCGACCATATTCTGAGTCGAAAGAAAAACGCATGAAAAATCGAAAACACGTGTTTTCCCAAACATAAGACTAATCTAGATCGATTGTTTACCCCCAAAAACCCCCATATACCAAATTTCAGCGAAATCGTTAGAGCCGTTTCCGAGATCCCTGAAATATCTTATAACTTTAAACGAGCAATTCTTGTATTGGGACCGTGCGAAGTGCATGGTGGGGGTAAGTAAAGCGATCCCAGCGCATAAGGTGGTAAAAATTTGAACTAACTGCGGATAGCGTCTTTAACATTTCGTACAATTATATGGCTCTAAATGAAACTTTGATTTACGATTACTCCTGAAATATTCATTTAAATTGTATGGTGTATCTAAGGGATCATTGTAATCTGTATGAAATGCTGAAGAGCCCTTAATCCTTGGAGCGTTCTCCGATTTCACGATATAACGCTCGATAGATGGCGTTGGCGCTCGGTACGCGAGCGCCGGCAACGCGACGCGCGTTCAATGCAGACTAGAATAATCTTGATAGTTTTCAATATAATTTCAAGCAACATTAATTTTAGTGTTATATGATATCATATGGGCACTCTTTATTTTATTTTATATGCACAGTAGTTTTTTTTTAATGTACACTACTACTAAGTGTACAGACTACAGAGTGTACTATAACCCTTGCGCTTTATTCTGTCTACTTTCACACCAATGGAAAATGAAGAAGTTAGTAAATGACTGCAGGTATAAATAAAGTATATTAGTGCGATAGAGAGACAGATAGTGTTTCGTTGTCGTATCGTAAACGATTGGCATGTTGGCCACACACTTGCTTGGTGCCTAGCCAAAATACCAATCGTTTGCGTATATTACTGCGATAGGGAGACAGTAGTGTTTCGTTGTCGTATCGTAAACGATTGGCATGTTGGCTACGCACCCATGATACCTAGCCAAAAAGCCAATCGATTGCGCATATTAGTGCGATAGAGAGACAGATAGTGTTTCCTTGTCGTATCGTAAACGATTGGCATGTTGGCTACGCACCCATGATACCTAGCCAAAAAGCCAATCGATTGCGCATATTAGTGCGATAGAGAGACAGATAGTGTTTCCTTGTCGTATCGTAAACGTTTGGCATGTTGGCTACGCACCCATGCTGCCCAGCAAAGATGCCAATCGTTTGTGCATATTAGTACGAGAGAGAGAGACAGATAGTGTTTCGTTGTCGTGTCGATTGGCATGGTGGCTACGCACCCATGCTGACTAGTCAAGATGCCAATCGTTTGCGCACACTAGTGCTATAGAGTTTCAGTGTTATTTGAAATCACGTTAGGGTTTGTATTATTATTTTTGACCCGAATGAAGTCCATCCAGGTTCTTATGATGGAGTCAGGAGTTGGTCACCAGAACTCCTAATCAACTCATTATAATTCCATCGTGCTTGGGCTCAAAAGATTTGCCCCGACGAACACCATCGATCTAGATGAGGTCCAGGGTCTCATGACGGAGTCAGGAGTTGGTCACCAGAACTCCGCAGAACTTCATTCTACTCATCATAACTCCATCGAGTTTGGGCTCAATAGATTTACCCTGATGAGCACCATCAATCTAGATGAAGTCCAGGGTCTCATGATTGAGTCAGGAGTTGGTCACTAGAACTCCTAATCTACTCATTATAATTCCATCGTATTTGGGCTCAATCGATTTGCCCTGACGAGTACCATCGATCTAAATGAAGTCCAGGGTCTCATGATGGAGTCAGGAGTTGGACACCAGAACTCCTAATCTACTCATTATAATTCCATCGTGTTTGGGCTCAAAAGATTTGCCCTGACGAGTACCATCGATCTAGATGAAGTCCAGGGTCTCATGATGGAGTCAGGAGTTGGTCATCATAATTCCTAATCTACTTACCTCTGTTTTCGAGTTTTCATGCGTTTTTCTTTCGACGCAGAATATGGTCGCTAATTTCGTGTTGCCGGCCACTGTCCGTCTGGTCCAGCGGGTTAAGACGCGGACGGCGGGGAATGTTCAAGTTTATATATAATTTTTTATTTTTTATAGTTATAGACAAGTTTAATTTAGTAAAAAATGTAGTTAAGATTATCACCTATCCACCACCATATTACAATAAATAGTTATCGTCGCCCAGGTACTATACAAGGTCCGTGAGCATTGCGAGAGATTTCAACGGTGCTTTCCTGATGGCAACAGAAGCAAAAAAAATTTAAGTATTTATAAATATTTATACATATATTATATCGTTGTATAAGTACCCTCAACACAAGCCTTACTGAGCTTACTGTAGGACTTAGTCAATTTGTGTAATAATATCCTATCATATTAAACACATAACCTAAAATTAACTAAAAAGTTTTTATTTTTAATTTGGGGGTAGCCTCTCGAACACATTTTTTTAGTTTTTCGATGTCAATCAATAGGTATGTCCAGACTAGACCTCAAAGTGGCAATACCGCAGTCAAAAATGTGTTTTGTACCGACTTATGGCGAAAGAATGATTTCGAAAAACATTTAATTATCTCTGAAACTAGGCCTAATCCAGAAAATTTTATATGACATTTTAGTTTTAGAAACTAATATTACCAGGAATGCTTAGTTAAAATGTCTCGCAATGCTCACGGGCACCTTGTATATATATATATATATATATATATATATATATATATACAAGAATTGCTCGTTTAAAGGTATAATGGCACCTCTTCACGATGGCCCAGCGCTGGCCCAGCGAGATGGCCATGCGATGGCTGACACGCCACTACACGATGGCGACATTCAGTTGCGATCTATTCGTTTTCCAAGATGGACGTAGGAGCATTAGCCGCTGCAGCAATTTATTTATACGCCACGTACCAACCTTTTCTTAATCTGCACAATAATAAAGTAATTAAAAAGAAATGACGTAGAAGATTATGGTGGATGTTATCTATCCATCGCAATAAATAAATAAATAAACTACTTATTATGGGACAGTATTACACAAATTGACTAAGTCCCACAGAAAGCTCAATAAGGCTTGTGTTGTGGGTACTTAGACAACGATATACATATTATATACATATGTATAAATACTTAAATACATAGAAGACATCCATGTCTCCGGAACGAATATCCATGCTCATCACACGAATAAATGTCCTTACCAGGATTTGAACCCGGGACCATCGGCTTCATAGGCGGGGTCACTACCCACTAGGCCACACAGGTTGTCACTTAAGTCAATTTAAATTTGTGCAATAAACTCTTCAAAGCTTTGAAACCCTACTAAAAATCATTACTTGTCTCTTCCTTAACGTGCCGCTGTGTAGGTATATATTATTTATGTATATTTAGATATGTAGGTATAATTTATGTATGTATATTTAGATATGTAGGTATCTAATATTAATTTCTTTTATTATTGGTAGTACCTGGGCGACCGAGCTTTGCTCGGTTATGACTATTTATTGTAATATGGTGGTGTATAGGTGATAATCTACATAAACTTAAAAAGTAAAATGTGAACTGACAATTATTATTATTTACAATCGATTTTAACCTTACAGCACTTGTCACAGAGTAACGCCATCTATTGTCAATTTCTCTTATTACATAGGTCATTTTTTTACTAAATTAAACTTGTCTAAAACAATAAAAATTAAAAAATTATATATAAACTTGAACATATAAAAAAAAAGTTAGTCACCGGGCGAGATTCGAACCCATAACACTCGTTTAGCAGTCCGCGTCTTAACCCGCTGGACCAGACGGACAGTAGCCGGCAACACGAAATTAGCGACCATATTCTGCGTCGAAAAAAACCCATGAAAACTCGAAAACACGCGTTTTCCCAAACATAAGACTCTCGATCTAGATAGATTGTATACCCCCAAAAACCCCCATATACCAAATTTCAGCGAAATCGTTAGAGCCGTTTCCGAGATCACAGAAATATATATATATATATATATATATATATATATATATATATATACAAGAATTGCTCGTTTAAAGGTATAAGTTATTTATTTATTTAAATTGTGAATGTACTGTATATACAGATGTCTGCGTAATGTATAAGTAATTTTCCTAATCCTCTTATTAATTCGTGCACTATTTATAAAAACTATTTTTTTTAATATCCTGCTACCTTATTTCTATAGTTTTAGATATGCTCCCAGGTCGAAGGCTGCAAAAAATAGTCAGGGTCGGGTCCTTACGATTTTACTTGCAGATTATCGTCACTGGATTATGCTTATTCAAGGCAGATAAGTCATTTGTGGGCGCTCAAACCAGATTTGCCAGAAAAAAATAATATTTGAAAACTTTAATAACCCAACATATGCTCCTAGGTCGAAGGCTGAAAAAAATAGTCAGAGTCGGGTCCTTACGATGTTACTTGCAGAATATCGTCACTGGATCATGTTTATTCAAGGCAGATAAAGGATGACTCACGCTACACAGTGCCAGGGCTGGGCCGGGGCGGACCGGAGCGAGCCGTCACACTGGCTTTCAGGAGCGCCACCGTCGCCGGACCGTTCCGGGGCCGGGGCGACCGGGCAATCATCTCTATATTATAGTATCTCTATGCGTTGACACTATCGTTGAGTCTCCGAGCGCGAGACAGGCCGGGTCAGGCTGTCCGAGCTCACCGAGCCGTCCAAGCAACGGACTGTTCATGACAAATGTCACAAATGTCAATCATATTGAAAAAATTGGTTCGATGGGAAGCAAGTCGATATAGAAATAAATAATAAAATCAAAATATTGGCCCTGGCTGCCGTAATAGCTGATGAAGAGAATACTGCATACTCTGGTCAATTGTGCATTTGGACATTTCGCGGACACTTTCGGAAAAAGGAGAATTACACAACATTATGTGAAGAGCTTTATTTCCACATGACCCGAGACTCTTTCGAAGCCACCGTGTTCTCTGCTTAAGGTAATGGAAATACAATGCGTGTATATTGTCTCAAATAATCATGTGCCGAAGCATATTAAACTATTAAAAGGAAAGGGGATGACCGGTTCTCCATACAAACATAGTCCCCATTTTCCTCTCTGGATATTGATATTCCCTTCGTTCTACATCCAATTTTGTAATAGTACATTACGATACAAGTGCGAAAAATAGGAAATTCGAAACAAGTGGCGATAAATTAAAACACGGCCGAAGGGAGTGTTTTAAATCGACACGAGTTGCGAATTACTTATTCGCACATGTATCGTACAACGTTTTACAGTACATGGCTCTTTAAATGTTCGACACAGTAACGTAATATGCTAATTTTCGCACTAGTGCGGTAAAGTAGCAACATATGTACTGTAAAAATATTTTCCGTAATGGGGACTACGTTTGTATGGAAAAGCGGTCTCGTTTTGAGGTAGGTAACTAGGCAGATTACTTAGAGATTGACTCATCACAAGCTGCCCTAAGTGCTTCTTAGCGAGTAGACAGGCCTATTGTTTTTCAGTATTATTTTCTTCTATTGAGGTGTGCATTTGTGTTGTATTGCAAAAATATATCCGTTGGGGTTCAGTGATACCCGATAGATATTAACCCTGAATCACAAATGATCATTTTGCTTAATGCCGCGTTTTTCTATTATTTTCTCCCATCAATCCTATCATAGACTTGTTCCGTTTCAGGAATGCATGAAAAACTTAAGTTTAAAAGAGAAGATATTTAAAATGGCTGTAGGAATACCACAACATTTTAAAGCATCGATATAAGATAAGCATCTACAAAAATTCAGCTACAGAAAAATACGCGTACACCACTAAGAATGTCGGTGGTGCGCTCTCAAAGTAAAAAAATAACTGTTAAGTTCGGTATAATATTATACACTAAGATAGAATTGTCTAACAAGTACAAAAAATAAACTACTTACTGGCTTACTTACTTCTTGCGAAAAAGGAATTTTTGATCTATAATACGAGTGGGTTAGGTAGTTGAAATTTACAGTGTGCATTTTATGGTTCCGTAGCCAGAATGGCAAAAACCCTTACAGTTTCGTCATGTCCATCTGTCTGTCTATCTGTCTGTCCGTATGTCACAGCTATTTTAGTCAAAAACTATATGATAACCAAAAGAGAAAAGTGGAAAGTAGGTATTTTTTTATACTACGTTGGTGGCCCGCCTGATGGTAAGCTACTACTTAGTTTAGAAGTTCAAATGTATAAAAATATAATTTTTAGGCACGCCATACATGTAACTAAAAGTGAAAAGGTTACTCAAGTAAAAGAGTATTAAATTTAAGATTTTTTTTTAAGTAAGTGAGATTGCAAAGGAAATCTTGCGTAGCCCGACATGCTAGCCCGAAATGATATGAACGCTCTGACGTCGGGCTACAGCGGCGGCCTCATATTGAGAAAGTCGGGCGTAGCCCTTATGCTATGCGTACTCTAAGGCCAAGGGCCCCCTCATAACAAATGAATCGGGGGTAGCCTTACGTACCTAAGTAGCTTCCTCATACTAAAAAGTCGTGCAGAAGAAGATAACAATATAATTTTTTCAATATGTCAATTCCAGATTTCCTGTGTTTCTTAAATGTATAGTAACATGGCAGCAGTTTTCATCTTTAGGGTTCCGTACCCAAACGGGACCCTATTACTAAGATTCCGCTGTCCGTCCGTCCGTCCGTCCGTCCGTCTGTCACCAGGCTGTATCTCATGAACCGTGATAGACAGTTGAAATTTTCACAGATGACGTATTTCTGTTGCCACTATAACAACATTAGTATTGTGTTCCTGCCGGTGAGTAAGGTTGCCAGAGCTCAACGAGGGGAGGGAGGGTTGTTAGGGTCGGCAACGCGCATATAATTCCTCTGGAGTTGCAGGCGTACATAGGCTATGGAGACTGCTTACCATCAGGTGGGCTGTATGCTTGTTTGCCACCAACGTAGTATATAAAAAAACAAATACTAAAAAGTACGGAATCACGTTGGGCGAGTCCGTTTGTATTTATTCGTAAGCTTGCATTAATTGCAATGGCACTTTAGGCTTAGCTTGTATGTACTAATAGGATATTCTTTGCTAATAGGTCTAATAAATAATATGTTGCGGACTCTTTTCTTAAACCTTTTTACTTGTATTCTTTTTACGACATTTGACGCTGTCATGTTATTCAAATAGTAAGATAAATATGACAAGAGAGAAAATAGTGATCTTATTTACAGAAAGATACTTAATGTATGAAAAAATAAGCAAAAATAAGAAGATTTTGTGAGTGTGAAACAATTTTATTTTCTTTGACAAATAGAGCACTGCATTGCATTAACGATTATTATTATTTTAATTTGTACGTATGTCTTTCCCATCACGGAACAATGGTATTCCGGACCTTTGAGAAGCGTGCGCCGAGCCCTAACCTAACGTAGAGGCCCTTTTGACACGTTCATGAAATGTAAGATGTACACCGAGCTGATGCTGCCCTTGCCCATGTCATAGGACGCACGCAGAGGCAGGCCCGACAGGGTGTAAGGACTATTGAGAGTTGTTGGAATCTAAAATAAACTAGGTTATTGTGTAAAAGCGATGGGCTAAATACTGAGGTATGGGATAAAAAACCAGACGCCTGCCTAATAAAACGGTATACAATTTTATTTCCGGCAGACGACACAAAAAGCGACATCTGGGATGGCTCAAGAGTAACACTGGTGTGAGCGGCTCAGGGGTATCGAGAGGCGTGCACCGCTTTCAACCCAGTGGCTGTAACAGCCACTGTGCCAACTCGCGTCTTGCACTTCCACCCCTGGAACTTATAGCTCTAACGACTCCACTCTGGCCGGCCGGCCAAGGCAACCCAGAAGCAGAGAATCCTGTCCCACCCACCCCCCTTCGAATGACAGAACTCCCTAGGAACACTCGGGTACGTGAGGTCGTTACTCCCCAACAGCTCGCCACAAGCTGCCCTAAGTTGACTGATTGCACTGGTAAAATCAGCGGGCCATAGATTATTAGTTTGCAGTTCCTAAAAGCCACTGCTGAAAGGATGTGTAGCTGTCATATACAAAAACAATGGGTAGACAGTCTCAAACGGTATGTCTTATGATAAATAGTTTCATGTCGCAGTAAAATAAAGTGATTTGTAGTATTTAGTCTTAAAATATATTTTTATACTGTGTATGCTAATCATAAGGTATTTATTTATGGGCCGCTAGTTGCCTGAAATAAAGGTATAAATAAATTATGATAGATAGGCGGATAGATGGGGTGTTCTATGAGAACGTCGCTTTCAAAATGCTTTTGTCTTGTATGGCAGCTTCCTCAATCAACTGCGTAAAGCTCAAGAAAATACTGCCAAAAGGCTAGGCTAGATAATAAGTTTTTATAAAAGAAACAAATGTCTTTATGGGACCCATAACATTAAAGCAATACAAAAGTCAGAAATGAGAGTCAAATCTGACAATCGTTATCTACGCACGAAACGCCCCTTATGAAATGATACTTGATCGTGACTTCATGATTAATTTTAATCCGTTTTATTTGCATTGCATTTATAAAATGAGGAGCTTTCGAGTTTCGAGGATTATGTTTTTAACATACGTGTATATTACGTAGGTTTATTTGTATGTTGATTTTTTGATTCTAGAAATAAGAGTTGTATAACCCTAATATGTATGTAAGTACTAAGTGCGTAAAAGGTAATACCGAAATAGGTCAGAAGAGAAGTAAATTCAATATTACTATACAGTATATCCAAAAAGAGCGCTATGATAAGTAGAAGTTACTTTTTAGGGTTCCGTACCCAAAGGTAAAACGGGAGCCTATTACTCAGACTCCGCTGTCCGTACGTCTATCCGTCTGTCACCAGGCTGTATCTCATGAACCGTGATAGTTAGTTGAAATTTTCACAGATGATGTATTACTGTAGCCGCTATAACAACAAATACTAAAAACTACGGCACACTAGATGGGCGAGTCCGACTCACATTTGTCCGGTATTATTTAAATATAGGAGCCAAATGAGCAGAGCCCATGAACAGACGTCGTATCATAGGATAAGTAGATATGTACAAAGAAACAGCGGTATGTTAAATAGAAGTTTTTTTTTATATAGTAGGCATACGAGCAGAGCCCATGAACAGAGGTCGTACTCCTATCATAGAATTAGTAAACATGTACAAAGAAACAGCGCTATGTTAAGTCGGAGTTATTTTTTTTAATGTAGGAACCAATCGAACAGAACTCATGAACAGAGGTCGTATCATAAGATTTGTAGAGATGTACAAAGAAATGGCGCTATGTTAAGTAGAAGTAATTTTTTTGAATGTAGGAGGCAAACGAGCAGAGCCCACGAACAGAGGTCGTATCATAAGATTTGTAGAGATGTACATAGAAATGGCGCTATGTATTTTTTTTTATATAGGAGGCAAATGAGCAGAGCCCATGAACAGAGGTCTTATCATAAGATTTTTGATATGTACAAAGAAATGGCGCTATGTTCAGTAGAAGTATTTTTTTAAATATAGGAGGCAAAGGAGCAAAGCCCATGAACAGAGCTCGTATCAGAAGATTTGTAGAGATGTACAAAGGAATGGCGTTATGTTAAGTAGAAGTATTTTTTAAAATATAAGAGGCAAACCAGCAGAGCCCATGAACAGAGCTCGTATCAAGATTTGTAGAGATGTACAAAGGAATGGCGCTATGTTAAGTAGAAGTATTTTTTTTTAATATAGGAGGCAAACGAATAGAGCCCATGAACAGAGGTCGTATCATAAGATTTGTAGAGATGTACAAAGAAATGGCGCTATGTTAAGTAGAAGTAATTTTTTTGAATGTAGGAGGCAAACGAGCAGAGCCCACGAACAGAGGTCGTATCATAAGATTTGTAGAGGTGTACATAGAAATGGCGCTATGTATTTTTTTTATATAGGAGGCAAATGAGCAGAGCCCATGAACAGAGGTCGTACTCGTATATTAGGATTAGTACGAGTAGATATGTACAAAGAAACAGCGGTATGTTAAGTGGAAGTTATTTTTTTTAATATAGGTGTACGCGTATTTCACGTTTGGCGATATCTTCTTCGTTACGATTGTTCTGCAAGTTATTTTTTAAGCTTCATTTTAGTCAAGATCTATTTCTGATAATGGATTCCAGGAAGAATGGATGAAACTCTTCAAATATTTTACATATAGTATCTTTTTATATTTGCATTTAAACAGAGCTATTTGTTGAAATGGAACGTGTTCATGAAGATCAGAATATAACTTCTCCTTGACAAGTATTTTACGAGTTAGGGCTTAGGTATTATATGGGCTTACATATGGGCTGTTGTTTTTCATTCAATAGTTTACATGTGTGAAAGAGAAAGTATAACAATATGCTTGTTTGACTAAGATTGCTTTAATTTTGTTAATTTCAACACTTAGTAGGTGATAATTATAACATAGGTATAGAATCTTCAAAAATAAAACAATAGATACAAAGCAGGTGTTACTCGTATTGGCCCGTCTTTATATATTACAAATGTATGAATGCAGTTTTTCTTGTTATGAAAATCAATGGCATGATTCCTAGGAACAGATCTTCGTAACGATCTAAGTGGGCCACCGTGTATACCCTACGGAACATTTTATTTCGTTGGATGAATTTAGGGTGTAGGGTAATGGGAGGCATGTTTGAACTTACAAATGAATGTACCCAAATATCTCCAAAACGTATCGAACGAATTAGTTGCAGTTTTCAATAGTGTAAAATAATTGGTGTATTTATCGTATCTCCTGTTATAAATGTTTTAATTTTTTTAAGGTTCAAGCTACAGGTATATACCCTAACAGTAAGCTACACAGATAACTGACCAGGAGGGCCTGCAATCAAGTTTCTTTGCAGGGGGGATACAAGTGGAGAAACTACCCAATTATGAGCTACTGATATTTAACATTGCCAAAATAAGGTTAAAGGTGCCCTGTAGTAGTAATTATATGCCCTCTATAGAATGGTATTATAAACATTTTTCTTTTTTCATATACCATGGACATCCCTCGATGGCACCAAGCTGCAACCGGAAAGCGATGATCACACGGCAAACAAAATCCTGAAGACTGTAGCAGCCACGTCTAAGGGGGATAAATTTAATAAATGTTTATTCTATTTGTTTGATATGTAAAAATGCACGTCAATAAGGTGGCAAACTATTATTAACAGAGACCGGAATTATTGTGGCATTCTTGAACTGTCATAGAGAGTTCTCATTTATCGACTTCAGCAGGGCTAAGATGGTCGGCTGTCTATCATTTGTCACCCTGCCTGTCACGCTCTAACAAATACGTAAGTGCGAACGTGACGCATGATATGACAAGTGACAAAAACACGACCATGATACCGCTGCTGTAGGGCTAAGATGGTCGGCTCTTTATCATTTGTCACCATGCCTGTCACGTTCTAACAAGTATTTAAGTGCGAAAGTGACGGGCATAGTGAGAAGCGATAAAAATGGAACCATGCTGCCACTGCTGGTACACATATATCGATATAACGTAGAACACAAAATATTAAAAAGTTATAATAGTTAATGGATATTTCACTGTAAAAGAAGTAACTGCTTTTTTGCATTTATTTGTACTTACGAGTATTAAAAAAAATTGCTACATAGGGAGTACAAGTCCGTAAGGGTTGCTAGATAGCATCTCTCCAGCAGCTCTTACTGAGTTTCGACATAATTACTTATATTTTCAAGAAATGAGAGGCGGAAAAACATTATAACTAACCATATTATTCTCAAAATGTTGGATTGTTTTAAGCATGGCGCTGGGATTAGGTGGATAACAGTCATAGTCGGTCTTTCGCATGTATTGCCGTCATTCTTTATTCTTTAAAAACGGATGGGAAAGTTACATTTTATTCACAAGAGTTGCAAAGTAATTTCGTTCAAATTCTGAAATATTTTATCACCTAGGAATGTAAAATTAACGACGACGACGACTTGTGATGATTTTGAAGTTTAAGTATTTTTTCGCGTTGGTGTGGTAATTTTACATTAATTCATAACGAGTTCAATAATTCACAACTAGTGGCAGGACCGAAAGGAGTGTTTTAAATCGAAACGAGTTGCCAATTATCTATTCGCACATATACAACGTTTTACAGTACATATGGCACTTTAAATTTTCGACATAGGCGCGTAAAGTGCTAATTACCGCCCTAGTGCGGTAAAGTAGCACCATATGTACTAAAAAAAATGTTGTCTCACTCGTTAGAAAAAAATTAAAGCCCTCAAAACGCTCAAGATTTCCACTTCTCATTTTTGTATTGGTTAAACAACTACTAAGGACCCCTCGTAAAATAGATAACTGTTTTAGCCAAAAATATTAACTGTTGAACTATATTGAAGGCCCGGTTCACATTGAGTGGCTACACCGCTGTGCACATACAAAGTTTATTCTAACTGTAACTTTTTTTGGTAAGTCAAAGTAAAATAAATCATCATGAAAGGTACAAATTAGGTACTAAATCTTTGCCAAAAGATGAATTCAATATAACGCCTACAACTTGGAGAACTGGACTTGGCCCTGTCGACCTGACGTTAGAATAGCTGACCACATTATTTTCAATATTTTTTCTCGATTTTTAGTGAGGTACAATTTTTTTGATATCATGTACCAAATAGTACAAAAAAGGTACTAAAACTTGGAGTAAGCGTCAGGATGTCAGGACCATGATGATAGCTATTTATATCGTTATAAAACTTATAAATAGCTATCATCGTCCTGACATCCTGACACTTACGATACTACAATACACTTCATTAGTTCATCTATTCGCTTCTCTATCACTGCGCGATCTATCTTTGTGCGAAAAAGAGGCACATAGGCCCCTGACGAAAGTATGCGTTCCACGTCTTAATCATTAATTTAAGAACAATAAAACATACGAAGAGTATTATTGTATTATTTCAGTAGTTACAGTAATAATAGGCATAAAATAGGGAATATTACGCAAAACTCTGCGTAGAGGGCGTTACTAACGCACACGGGGCCTACCGCGAAATGGAAAAATCTAAATTGTGGTTTCTGCCTCCATCATTCTTGCATATTCGATAGACAGAGAGGCAGATAGGTAACGAAATTTCGATTTTCGCGTTTCGCGTTAGACCATCTGTAACCAAAACGCCTTGATGCATCAATGCCATAGTGAAAACTTGTCAAAAAACTGTTTAAGGCATAGTATGCATAAGTTACTCTCAGGTTTATAATACATGCTAGTGCTGCTCTCTAAAGCCTGAAAAAATGTATGGCCTATCTATTTCAGGAGAATGCATCGTACGCGAGCAGTTAGCAATAATATCGCCAACGACAGATTGCAAATGAAATATAGGCACCTTTATGAGTAATTCAATAACTGCACTGAAATATGATGTTCGTACTCTCTGCAGGCAGATTTACAGAAGATCAGTTGGACTCTAAATGAAGTAAAAGAAATGGTTTCCCGTAATCTACAAATTTATTAACGAGATATTTCATTATATATAACTTCGTACGAAATGAAAAGTAATACGTGGGAATATGAGAAAAAATTAGTATATTTATATTAATTTATAACCTACATGCTCATTAATGAATAATTTTTACAAGCAGTAACATTACTAGATATCTCATTTAATATAATCCGACTTAATTACATTTCCGCAACACCTCCGTATTTCACAAAATAAATCAAGACATTATGCAACTTATATAATTTTGACGTATATATCCGAGTCGCCCGTGTTGCGACCGTTGCGACTTTCATGTAGTAACACCTAACATGGAAAAGTTATTAATAAAGACTGAATCTTCACGGATACCGCGTTGTTCGGGAAATATATATATAGGTCAAATAAATACTTAACTAAGTTGCTTGTAATAAACCTTGCGTAGATAGATAGATAGATAGATGTATAGATAGAATACTCTTTATTGGAACACCTCAGTAAAAAGATACAAAAGAAAAGACAAAACAAACAATTGATTAAATGTAGAGGCAGACAACAGGCGGCTACGTAACGACTTATATATACTTATAGTACGTTATTCTTTTGTTATATAATGTATTTCATTGTCAATAATATGATAATCCAACAATATGTACGAAACGGCAGTATTTAGTTCTTAAAGCTCTGCTTCTTCTGAACAGTTTTTTATTCCACTTCATTTAAGCCCACAAAATTAACACACTGGTTAATCTAGATATTAAGTACTATTAAAATTGGTAACAAATTCTTAGGCAACTTGTCTGGCGCTATCAACTATCTCAACTAAAATGTGGAGCCAGCGTGACTAAAATAAATATAAGTACTATTTTTTTATTGCTTTCCACAAAACCGGCAATATGTAGAATTGTGTAGCTTTATTTACAGAAATTAGGTTTCATATAGAGATTGACAGTCATTGTTAATTAACTTCTCTCTGCGCCGAGTAAAATATAACCCGACTAAGTAAGTAAGTATTGGCTATACCAGAGACTTGTCATACGCTTCGCTTGACAGACAGATGAAGTGTGCGAAAGGGAAGCGATCACGTATATGAACAAGCCACGAGTGTGAAAGAGGCAGACTACATATGAGAAAACGTAACCATTTTTTGAATTCGAAGGCGGCCGAGGCGGCCAAGCTCATATTGCCGTATTTTTTAATGTTAAAAATATACGAGAATCAAAAACAAAAATAAATATTAAGTAATTTAGTGAAGATGGTGTCATGTTGTGTGCCGGGTTGTTGTGTTTCAGGGCCAAAAAACCCAGGGAAATACTCATTTCACAGGTAATTATGATAATCGTAGCGAAATTTTCGTAACGATATTTTATCAAATTAACAGCATAAAAAGTGTAAAAAGCCAATTTATACAGTTCATTATAAGTTTTTCTTCAATTGTGTGTTAATATTTCATGATATTAGTCAATAATTTAGAATATTTTGTGTAAAAACCTAAACTGTTACTTTACGCTAGGGCTTGACAAAATGTTCATATGACTGTATCGATAACTTGTCGGTATATTAATAGGTATGGAATTAGTTGTTCACAAGACATCATTAAGATATTAACCTTTATAACCGACTTAAAATAATAACGATTGTTATAATACCTTTTTTGAAGGTGCACATGTTCAGCGATAAATTTAAACTTCACTTTCCAACACATTACTTACATTTTAACCACTTTTCCACGGCTTTGCCGCCAACACAAGGAAACACAAGACAGCGTATACTTGTACACAGCGTATACACACCCAACCCAACTTGTCAGGCGCGAAATTCAAATTTTCTTTGGTAAGTCAACTATTTGCGCCTACTGTTAACACTTAGCATGTGTTTGTGTTAACGACATTGCACATGTTACACCACTCACACCCGCATACGACAGAAACCTGGTTTATCAACGCGAGTCACCTGCTTTACCGACAGCGCCGCGTTCCATAATGCTTGTTCGGACTACGTTAGTAATTTAGTCAAGTAGCGAGTATTTTAGTTACTAAACGTCCCAGAACACCAAACCAGGTGAGAAAAATAAAAAATCGCAATGAGTGGCGATACGATTTTAAGTCGACACGAGTTTCAAATTAACTATTCGCAAATGTATTGCAATACATATGGCCCTTAAAATGTTCGATATAGTTACGTAATGTGCTAATTATCGCACTAGTGCGGTAAAGTAGCTCCATATGTACTGTAAAATAAGTAACAATATATATTTGACCATTGTGACACATGTGTACCTATATATTTGACCATTTGATGCTGACTGTAACGACTGTAACTGTAGCCTCGGTTATCACTATCAGTATTGTTATTTACTATGCGTCTGCTGTAAAAGTAAATTAAAGGTACTAAAGGCGCTAATAAGGTCTAATAGTAGTAATAATACTCATACCTATTACATTTTTTTTAAAAACAAACATTTGAAAAAGTAGTCAATAAAGCAGTTAAACATCGATAGATTAATAATATGTTGTAACATGACATCACTATTTTTGTTCGCACATAGACAATTTACTCACACACTTGCATTTCATTTTTGGTCACACTTTTGAAGTTTGACAGTCGTTCTATACTATCCTATTTCTATGGGCTATACCATCCATATTTAACAAACAAATTTATGACGTTTTGTAACCCTCCTTTTTTGGCAAATATATACCGACACATCCGAGCATGCACATTGCGAAGGGTGGTATTCTGGTTTTTCATCTTTCCAATATATTGGTCCAATGTGTATTTGCGTCTGACATTTTGCTTAATGAGAGAGTGAGACGCAATGCACATTGGACAAAGATCTTAGACTAGTGGAATATCACCCGAAAGGAAGAATTGAGTCACCGGGTGGTCCGGAGGCTCCGGGAAGTCCGATTTTTGCTCATAGCATGACCGGCTAGTCTCCGCTCCGAGCCCGCACCGGGCCACTACAGAGCTCCGGTGATGACGTAATGCTTTCCATAGAAAACGAAGCGCCGGAAGCTCCGGCCCGGCCCTGCCCCTGTGTAGCGTGAGTCAACCTTTAGTCTATTGCGGGCGCTCAAAACAGATTTGCCAGAAAAAAATAATACTCGAAGGCTGAAAAAAATAGTCGGTCCTTACGGTCCTTACGATGCCACTTGCAGAATATCGTCTTTGGACCATGCTTATTCAAGATAGATAAGTCATTTGCGGGCGTTCAAAACAGATTTGCCAGAAAAAGTAATATTTGAAAACTTTAATAACCCAACATATGCTCCCAGGTCGAAGGCTGCAAAAAATAGTCAGGGTCGGGTCCTTACGATTTTGCTTGCAGATTATCGTCACTGGATTATGCTTATTCAAGGCAGATAAGTCATTTGTGGGCGCTCAAACCAGATTTGCCAGAAAAAAATAATATTTGAAAACTTTAATAACCCAACATATGCTCCTAGGTCGAAGGCTGAAAAAAATAGTCAGAGTCGGGTCCTTACGATGTTACTTGCAGATTATCGTCACTTGATTATGTTTATTCAAGGCAGATAAGTCATTTGTGGATGCTCAAACCAGATTTGCCAGAAAAAAATAATATTTGAAAACTTTAATAACCCAACATATGCTCCTAGGTCGAAGGCTGAAAAAAATAGTCAGAGTCGGGTCCTTACGATGCCACCTGCAAAATATCATCATGGAATCATGCTTATTCAAGGCAGATAAGTCATTTGCGGGCGCTCAAAACAGATTTGCCAGAAAAAAATAATATTTGAAAACTTTAATAACCCAACATATGCTCCTAGGTCGAAGGCTGAAAAAAATAGTCAGAGTCGGGTCCTTACGATGCCACTTGCAGAATATCGTCACTGGATCATGTTTAATTAAGGCAGATAAGTCATTTGCGGGCGCTCAAAACAGATTTGCCAGAAAAAAATAATATTTGAAAACTTTAATAACCCAACATATGCTCCTAAGTCGAAGGCTGCAAAAAATAGTCAGAGTCGGGTCCTTACGATGCCACTTGCAGAATATCGTCTTTGGACCATGCTTATTCAAGATAGTTAAGTCATTTGCGGGCGTTCAAAACAGATTTGCCAGAAAAAATAATATTTGAAAACTTTAATAACCCAACATATGTTCCCAGGTAAAAGACTGCAAAAAATAGTCAGAGTCGGGTCCTTACGATGCCACTTGCAGAATATCGTCACTGCATCATGTTTATTCAAGGCAGATAAGTCATTTGCGGGCGCTCAAAACAGCTTTGACAGAAAAAAATAATATTTGAAAACTTTAATAACCCAACATATGTTCCCAGGTCGAAGACTGCAAAAAATAGTCAGAGTCGGGTCCTTACGATGCCACTTGCAGAATATCGTCACTGGATCATGTTTATTCAAGGCAGACAAGTCATTTGTGGGCGCTCAAACCAGATTTGCCAGAAAAAAAAATATTTGAAAACTTTAATAACCCAACATATGCTCCTAGGTCGAAGGCTGCAAAAAATAGTCAGAGTCGGGTCCTTACGATGCCACTTGCAGAATATCGTCTTTGGACCATGCTTATTCAAGATAGATAAGTCATTTGCGGGCGTTCAAAACAGATTTGCCAGAAAAAAATAATATTTGAAAACTTTAATAACCCAACATATGCTCCTAGGTCGAAGGCTGAAAAAAATAGTCAGAGTCGGATCCTTACGATGCCACCTGCAAAATATCATCATGGAATCATGCTTATTCAAGGCAGATAAGTCATTTGCGGGCGCTCAAAACAGATTAGCCAGAAAAAAAAAAATGTTTGAAAACTTTAATAACCCAACATATGCTCCTAGGTCGAAGGCTGCAAAAAATAGTCAGAGTCGGGTCCTTACGATGCCACTTGCAGAATATCGTCTTTGGACCATGCTTATTCAAGATAGATAAGTCATTTGCGGGCGTTCAAAACAGATTTGCCAGAAAAAATAATATTTGAAAACTTTAATAACCCAACATATGCTCCTAAGTCGAAGGCTGCAAAAAATAGTCAGAGTCGGGTCCTTACGATGCCACCTGCAAAATATCATCATGGAATCATGCTTATTCAAGGCAGATAAGTCATTTGCGGGCGTTCAAAACAGATTTGCCAGAAAAAATAATATTTGAAAACTTTAATAACCCAACATATGCTCCTAGGTCGAAGGCTGAAAAAAATAGTCAGAGTCGGGTCCTTACGATGCCACTTGCAGAATATCGTCACTGGATCATGTTTAATTAAGGCAGATAAGTCATTTGCGGGCGCTCAAAACAGATTTGCCAGAAAAAAATAATATTTGAAAACTTTAATAACCCAACATATGCTCCTAAGTCGAAGGCTGCAAAAAATAGTCAGAGTCGGGTCCTTACGATGCCACTTGCAGAATATCGTCTTTGGACCATGCTTATTCAAGATAGTTAAGTCATTTGCGGGCGTTCAAAACAGATTTGCCAGAAAAAATAATATTTGAAAACTTTAATAACCCAACATATGTTCCCAGGTAAAAGACTGCAAAAAATAGTCAGAGTCGGGTCCTTACGATGCCACTTGCAGAATATCGTCACTGCATCATGTTTATTCAAGGCAGATAAGTCATTTGCGGGCGCTCAAAACAGCTTTGACAGAAAAAAATAATATTTGAAAACTTTAATAACCCAACATATGTTCCCAGGTCGAAGACTGCAAAAAATAGTCAGAGTCGGGTCCTTACGATGCCACTTGCAGAATATCGTCACTGGATCATGT
>NW_026907771.1:0-29800 GCF_033807575.1 Cydia pomonella | reverse complement strand
CATTCTAAATGCGTGTAATCCAAGTTTGCTCCATCCCAGGGGGTATGCATACATTTTGGGATCCTTAGGAGATATTTTTTTCCTTTCGAAACCACTTGATTTTGAAGGGCATACGACAGTTCGTGGATTAGACACTGCATGGTAAGAAGGCGTTTTTGGATTTTTAACATGATTTTTACCAAAAATAATAAATGTCGACCTTTTTATACAATTTAGACTAGGAATACATATTAGGGTACCTTCAATAAATCAATATGTTTTATTGCAAGAACATAATTAAATAACATTTCGGATCCTCAGATATCAGTTTTAATCATAATTAGAACAAATTTTCCGCCGGACGTACCGTTTTCGATTTTCAAGCAAAAAAAACTGAAAAAGAGGAAACATTTATGCACACCTCCTGGAATGGAGCAAACTCGGATTACACGGAATTTTAGGACAAATTCGAAAAAATCTAATTTTATTGGCCTAATTGTGACACATTATTATTTAAGAAAACGGGACTTAATCGCGTTTGATTAAGTTCTAAAATTACCTCCAACGTCAATATAATGATGTCGACTTTACCCAGTCTTCTCCGAGACCATGGGGAAAACGCCGTTTTTGAAACGTCGGGTCAGTGGTAATTTTAAAACTTACCCTATTAAGTCCCGTTTTCGTAAACAATAATTTGCTATTTAAGACACTTGTGGCCATTGGTTCTTGTTCTGACAAGAACCAATGGCCAATGGCTAAGCTCCTACTGAAGCTCTGCCTTTGCTCTCACATGAATGAGCTTCGCAGGAAAGCTCTAGAGGTTGCAAAACGCTGTGCGGAGTACGGCCTATGCCTTTTATGTCTTCTCACACTTGGACATTGGTTGGCTCGCCTCCGGCCTTATGCGAAGCACGATCTTCAATTTGCTAACACTTGACCTTACATACTGTTGGAACATTACTGCTGCAGTACTGTCAATTTCCGTGATAAAATGATGTGTTGGATTGAAAATTCTATTCTCAGCAGTAATGCGGCAATAAACGTCACTTAATTTACCAAGAAAATTCAATGGAATCTTGATGAGGGGGCACCATGGTCTAGAAATGCTTAGGGCATCAAAATGTCTTAATCCGGCACTGCTCCTGGTCCACGCTGTTATCTTTCCTTGCTCTGATCTGATCAACATGACGTTGATGTACCACCCCATCTTCAGTTTTTACCTCATAGATTGTTTCACTATTCCGTTTCACCACCATTCCTTTCATCCACTTCTCCAAATTACTATTATATTTTCTTATGTATACTTTTTGGTCAATCGAAAATTCTCTCAAGGCCTTACTTGATGCTTGAACAATCTTTTTGCTTTGAGTGGACTCAGGATGCAATGTTGATAATGCAGTTCGAAATTTCCTGTTGTTTAGGAGTTCTGCTGGAGTCTTCCCTGTCACTGTACTGGGAGTTGTTCTTATATGATACAGGAGTTTTGCAATTCTTTCCGGCCATGGTATATCACTCTGACGCTTGATTTTGTTCTTAATTGTCTGCACCGTGCGTTCGGCCTGTCCATTCGAGTTTGGATGATAAGGTGGTGAAGTTATATGTTGTATAGAATTCCTCTTCAAAAAAGTTTCAAATTCATCAGAGACGAAAGCAGTTCCATTGTCTGATACGAGTAAATCGGGCAATCCCTGTTCCGCAAAAATCCTCCTAAGCGACTGTATCACTTGTGTGCTTGACATACTAGACATTACTTCTATTTCTGGCCATTTCGAGTATGCATCCACCAGTATCAAGAAGGTCTTATTCATGAATGGGCCCGCAAAATCAATGTGCAGGCGTTGCCATGCTTTCTCAGGCATAGGCCATTCTCTCAGTGTTGCCGGAGGATTGTTGCGAGTCAACTGACAGCGTTCACATTGCTCAACAATTTCAGTGATATCTGCATCCATACCTGGCCAGTAAACGTACGCTCGTGCATAGGCTTTCGATTGTACCATGCCAGCATGCGGTGCATGTATAATCTTTAATACTTGACCCTGCAATTTCTCTGGTATTATGACCCTATTTGAAAACAATAAGCAATCTTTGCTGACTGAAATTGCATCTTTCCTTTGTATATAGGGTAACAACCTGCGGTCATTGCTCTCTGATGGCCACCCATGTAAAGCAAAAAACACAACTTTTTTTAACACCTCATCCTTCTTAGTTTCCCGGGCAATATCGCCTACAGAAACTGTCCACCCTTCTGGTGTTTGTTCTAGCAGTAACACTTCTGGCAAAGGAGCTTCCTCCTGCACAGGTTCTGGACTGCACCATCTGCTTAATCCATCAGCATTCAGAATTACCTGGCCTGGCTTATACAAAATGTCATAATTGTAACTAGCTAAAATCAGTGACCAGCGTAGCAAACGAGGAGAGATCTGGTCTGGAATTGGCTTTCTTGGGTTCAAGAGCCCAATTAGCGGCTTATGGTCTGTAACTATGGTAAATTTGACTCCCACCAGGTACTCTCGGAACTTCCTTAGTGCATAAATAATAGCCAGGGCCTCCTTATCCAGTTGGCTGTAATTCCTTTCATGCAGCTGCATAGTTCGTGAAGCCATTGCAATCGGTTTCTCTTGGCCATCTTCAAAAACATGACTTATTACAGCTCCCACGCCATATTCCGAGGCATCGCAAGTGAGAATTACCTCTTTATTCTTGTCAAATTGCACTAGTGTCAAGTCAGAGGTTAACAGCTGTTTAGCCTTCTTAAACGCGTCTTCCTCTAGCGTTCCCCACTTCCAAGTCATATTTTTCTTCAAAAGCTGATGCAGAGGCTCTAAGATGTCAGACTTAGCTCTGTAGAACCTTTCATAGAAATTGATTAGGCCTAAGAATGCACGGAGCTGTTTCAGATCTGAAGGGCTTGGCCTTTCTTGGATTTCCTTAATCTTTCTTGGGCAAGGGTGTATGCCATTTGCATCAAGAACATAGCCGAGGAAGGTCACTGATGGTACCGAGAATTGACACTTGTTAATGTTTATGGTGAATCCCAGCTCTTGAATACGCTGAAGTACCTTAGCTAGCCTTGCAGCATGTTCAGTCTCATCAGTACCTGTCACCACAATGTCATCTAATAGAACAGCGACACCATCCATGTCTGCAAATTGACTTGACATCACTCGTTGAAATATGCCTGGTGCTGAACTGACCCCAAAAGGTAATCGGTTTACCTTCATCAGTCCTAATGGGGTATTCCATGTCAAAATTTCAGCTGATTCCGTATCTACTAACATTTGTGTATAAGCTTGCTTCAGATCCAGTTTTGAAAATATTTTACCTCCAGCCAGTAATTGGAATGCTTCCGTTGATGTTGGCAGTGGATAAACATCACAGTTTATTGAGATATTAACTGTAGAACGGTAATCGCCACATATTCTCAAGGTTCCATCTTCCTTTCTTACAATGCGGAGTGGTGTAGCCCAATCAGAATATCTCACAGGAGTCAACACTCCAATTGCCTCAAGTCGCTTCAGTTCAGTTTTCACCTCTTCTCTAAGAGCATAAGGGATAGGTCGACATTTCAGAAACTTTGGTTGAGCTTCATGCTTCAGAATTAGTTTTGCAGGCGGCCCCGTATAACAACCCAGTTGATCACTAAATACTTTAGGGTATTTCAACTGCAGTTCTTCTGGTACTTGACTTGTCCAACAGAGTCCTTCAACTTGTATGCCCAATGGCGCAAACCAATTTCTTCCCAAAATATTAGGTCCCCTGTCTTCAGCAACAATTATTGTTAATTCATGTTCAAGCCCTTTGTATCCAACTTTAACTTTAGCTAATCCCTTCAGCTTAATTGGATGCCGACCCCAGGTGATAAGGTTTATTTTAGCATCCTCCAATTTAATCTTGAACTGCAGATTTCTCCATGTTTCATATGAGATAACAGTACGTGCAGCCCCCGAGTCCACTTCAAACTGAACTTCTTTATCATGCAACTTGATTATAGTGAAGATCTTGCTACTAGCTTGTTCAGCACTTGACTTGACATGTACTTGCAGGATTTCATTCATGTAGGCGAAGTCCTCCTTGCTGTCGTCCAGTTCTTCAACTTCAACCAGGTTAATTTTCTTCTTATTACGATTCCAACATACGGCAACCGTATGGCCCACCTTCTTGCAGTAGTTACAGTTCGCCCTAGCAAATTTACAGCCTCTAGGGTTATGATTCGCCCCGCAGTGACGACAGGCAGTCTCGCGCTTTTGCGAGCCGACGTTAACTAGGTTGGTGTCCATCGGTTCAGATATACTTGTGCTCGTTGTTGGTTTGGTCTCCAGAGGTGTTGAGGTACTTGTTTGCGGGTAAAGGTCGCTCACAGTTTGCTCATATTGAACACTTCGGCTTACGGCTTGTGCGAACGTTAAATTGTCCGTTTTCAGTAATTCTCGCCGCAAACGCACATCTCTAACTCCCAACACCAGTCTGTCACGCAATTGTCTTTCTAAATCACTGAAGTTACAATGCACTGCTATCGCTTTAATGGCCGAAATAAAAGATTGCATTTTTTCACTTTTCTCTTGACATCGTAGATGGAATTTCCCGGCTTCGAGTATTTCGCTTTTCTCGGGCGCGAAAAACTTGTCTAATACGGCCAAGATATCATCAAAGTTCACTTCTACGAGTTTTTTCGGCGCCACTAATGAACTTAAAAATGCAAAAGTATCTTTTCCACATTGTGAAAGGAAAATGGCGCGGGCACTTTCTAGGTTATTTTCCACGCCCAGTGCTTGTAGCGCAAATAACATTTGTTCTTTATACACTTTCCAATCGTCCTTTTTTTGATCGAAAGCCCCGGGCAGCAAGAAATTCGTATTTAACGCCATTTCGCTAATAACAACTAATTAAATTTCCTCGAATCGCCAATGTGGTAATTGAAACAACGCCATGACAGCATAGACAATCTGTTTATTTTTTAAACAAGAAACAACACTTGTCAATGTGCAACATAACAGTAATTAAGATTCGTGTACCCGTATCCACGGATCTTAATTACATATTGCGGGTCGGGCACGTTCTCCACGTATATTGGCGATCCAATGCGTTGTCTAGTTATAAAAGCGACGAATTCAAATATCTGTGAATAATTACTATTATTGATACTGATGACTATTTAGTAGAATAATTTAAAGTTATGATAAAGTAATAACAAATAAGCCGCACGCAGATCCGGAGCAGTAGACCTCAAATCTTAGTCGCAACGGAAGAATAACCTTACTAAGTAAAAGAAAACATATTTTATTCGTAAAAAGTGAATGTTGCGAAGACGTTGACCCACCACAGCACTATATTTAGATTAACTCGTTTGAGTGCAAAAACACCCAGGTAACAAGTATCTATTCCTGCCCTAATCACCGAAAGCGAACTCACGATTTATAGGCGCCGTGAGAATTTAGTGGTGTTGAGCATGAAACGTGGCCATTTGTCTTTCAGTTAATATCCAGTGCTCCAATGCTCTCCGACCCAATTCAATTAGAAGGGCAATCGTTTGAAAAATTCACAGACAAGCCAATGAGAATATTTATTAGCCGTGAAAAATTAAAATTGATATTCAGTACTATGTATTTTGCTTTAATGATTCAGTGATTCTTTAATAGTATTTTATGCAACAGTTGTATAAGAAGGGTCAAAAAAGGCGAGTGGCGTGAGTTACAATGTGAGCCGGAGCCGAAGGCGGAGGCGAACATTGTAAAGGAATACGCCACGAGAATTTTTTGACCTACTTATACAACGTTGCATACAATATTTTTCCTACGAGTCAACAAAAATAAATCTTAATTTAAGTAAATAAATTACAGCAAAAGTATATAGCGAAGACGCGCGAGCATACCTTGTCCGCGCCCAGCCCGCCCCGGGCCGCGGCCGGCCGGTCGGCGACACCTTCTCGTAACTCATGAGGCCCTGGTACTTGCTACTTGCTAAATTAATTTTTTGGACAGTTTTTTCTCAATTTTGGCCACCGTAGCCTACGGAGACTAACAAGCAACGCTAAGCGGTCTTCGTAGTCTATGGGTGTTGCTATATTACGGGTGTCACATGCGTGTTTCTGACTTATGAAGTAATTATTTTTACTATGCAAACAAATGAATATTTTGTAAGTTGGCAGCAATGCACTTAGTTTAAAACTGTATTCGTTTTGGTTTTGTTAGGTTGGTAACCATTAATCGCAGTAACGTTATAGCTTATAAAAGCACAAGAGCTTTTATGAGGAATAGACAATATAGACTTTTCTTGAAATCTTTTATGTATGTCCTTATATTCGTGTTAATGAATGCATAAATGACAGATAACAGTAGAGGAGTAGGAAAAATATTTTTTATTGATAACAGAGTAACAAGAACCGATGCAAAATCTCAAATACATACGAGTTTAAAATAGTACATTACGATACAAGTGCGAAAAATAGGAAATTCGAAACGAGTGGCGATAAATTAAAACACGACCGAAGGGAGTGTTTTAAATCGACACGAGTTGCGAATTACCTATTCGCACATGTATCGTACAACGTTTTACAGTACATATGGCCCTTTAAATGTTCGACACAGTAACATAATATGCTACTTCTCGCACTAGTGCTATAAAGTAGCCCCATATGTACTGTAAAAGAATTTTGTAATTATTACCAATGCAAAATATCATCTTCATCAGGAGACTGGGAAACATATTGTACCAACTAAGGTTTTTTCCATAACCTCTAAGGTACCTTATTAAAAGCTCCACGACATTTTCAATAAAAACGATGCGACAATTAAACACATAAAATAAGAATAAAATAATGTACGTATGTATAAGTATAAGTATGTATAAGTATTATACACTCCTAAAAATCAAATCTTTTTCTCTTTCCATATTCGGTTCATAATAACAGCTTAATTGTCACCAAATATATATATTGATAATCACGTAGATCCATTTTAAAGATGTACTGTAACCAGCCACTGAGCCATTTAGGGTTCTAGCTAAATTGGACATCCATAGTTAAGTATTCATTATCCAATTTATCTAGGACCCTAAATGGCTTCAAAAATCATGAAGCGTGACCGTACAAAGGTGTAGGTGTAGCGTGTGACTAGCCATATGCCTATTGCGTAATATTAGCCTCAGTTTTGTATCAAAACACAGAAAAATAACGAAATACCTTACAAATACTATAGTCCTCTTTGTTTGCATTTTTCGTTCATGATTTCACCCTTTATTCTAACAATTACATCTTGATGGACACGTTTCCATATTTCACCACTCGTGATTTCGTTTAAATACGTAACACACAGTAAATATTCATTATTTTGTTTTAAAATAATGCGCGAAATAGTAATGATTAATCGAAGATAACCTAAAATGGGGAATAATATCACTGACATTGACATTGACAGTTCATTCTGTTGTGCTGAACAACTGGTAAGATTTGCGAAGCCAAAAACTATTCCTTAAATCTATTAGTTTCTTTTAAAAGAATATTTGTAGTCGTACATGCAATTATTGGTGTAATAAAAACATTGACTTACCTATTTGATAATAAACAATACAGATGTTACTTTCAGGAAACAAAACTATAATGTCTGAAAGTAAATAATAATGCGTGCATATTCATGCTTGACAGGTTTTGGAACGTACCCTTTTATCATTGTTTTGGTCTACTTAAACTGACTACTAAGCGACTGCTGTCACTGTGTGTGTAAATGACATTGTGTGAGTAAACGTCATTGAAAATATCTCCGTCTTTCTTTGAGCCTTGTGTGCGATAGGGACACAGTTGACAATCGGTGTTAATGTGAACGTTATTGTATAGGGCGTATGGTTTGGTAAACAAGATGAAACTTATGATCTTTCGCCATGAATCGTATGTCACTACGTGCCATGAGGAGAGCAATCTCCTTCTGAATTCTGGTACCCTGGTACTTTTAGAATGACAATTGTCTTATTTAAGTCAAGTCCCTACTATGTATCTAATATGTCCCCAGTAGCTACTATGTATCCATTGTGTATCCAGTAGCTACTAGGTATCCAGTGTGTCCCCGTTATGTCCCCATTGTGTCGCTAGTAAAGGCATATAAAAGGGCCGGTGAAGGCAGTGGGAGGGGATTCATTCTTTGACCATCGGACTAGCAGTATCTCTGGCTTTGGGTAAGTGAAGTTTCTCTACTATACTTTCTATTTGTTTGTGTTTGCTGGGAATTATCCTGGTAAATTTAAACTTGTAGGATTGTGTCTGTGTTTGGTTTTGCGATTTCATCGTAATGCTAAACTTGGGCTATGGTGGAGATACTTCACTTCCTTGTGTTACTATATTGTGATTTTTCTGTTAGCAAAATCTAACTTCGTTATTTACTATCTTTCTATGGTGTTAGTTTGATATTTTATAAAGCCAGATCACTGTTTGGGCTAACAGTTTGTCCATCTAAGCGGTTTCTCCCTAACGGTGCCAAACTGAAGCCGTTTAGAAGTCTTTTGCTCCAAGTTGAGAGGACTTGGCGTCTCTTCTTTACCAACATAAGAGGCGAACATACTCTCCCTAGTCTCAAAGGCCAACTGTTAGATGAATGTGAGGGCATCACGTGCGTGCCATTGGGAGTAATCCCTACTCACTGAAGTCTGCAGTAATTGAGGCTAGGTCCCGTATTAAATATATTTATATATTTCGGTACTCTGGTTCGTGCTTGTGCTGGTTGCAGGGAAAACTTCTGTCGTGATTGATACCAAACACAAACAAAGTCTTAGTCATGGCAGCGTTTCCCATGTGGCTAGTGCGGGTGTGGGCTAGGATGCCGATGTTTTTATATACATGCTAGGGCGGTCTATTCTCATCCACCGTGCCCACGTGGCGATGAGGAGGGGGCCAATCACACAGACACTAGGGTTTGCTATACCTCGGTTTTGTCGGCCGAATGCTTACAGCGTAGACTTAGGGATACACTTGTGTATGTTCCAAACCACTAGATCAATGGTAAGTACGATCTGTGATCTGGACATACTAGATTAGGGACAAAGGGTAGGAATAGGGTTGAGTCACACACACTGTTATAGGGTCTCTCTTAGGTTTGGTCTAGAGATTTGATTAGTTGGTGTATATTTCTCTTTTAAAGGTTCTAATGACGTGAAGCTATGGTTTTATATCTTGTGCTAATGCTAATATTGAGTGGAATACTGGTAATGGAGTTCAATTACCTAAATCTTCCAGACTGTTACTACCCTGAGTGGAAAATCGAAGGTTACCTGTAACATCTTATATCAATTTATTTTCATTTCTGGGTTTTTGGTGTGGAGACGAAGTACAGAGTATTGCGATCAGGTTCTAAGGTATTTACAAAAGCAATTCTCAAATATCAAGCTGGGCTTAGGAACACAGACTATTCTGGAATTGAGTAATGGTTTGTTTTAGAGACCCTTTGGCAGGCGAGCGCAGTCCATTGGAATCTTTGAGTGGAATAATGCTCATCTTGATATTTCGATATCACAAAGTACAATAATACTTGTACTTCGTTTATACTTTTAAAAGGCCTGGGAATTCAGCCTACTTTTAGCTATGGGGACTGGGTAATGGCTTAGTAGCCTTAGTTTTTGGATATGAAAAAGATAAGTAAATGGTGTCTGACGAATACTTATCGCTTCTCTTCGCCAGCCCTAGGATTGCATAGGTTTCGAAGCGTTGGTCATAGTCCGTCTGGCTAATAAGGTAGGAGTAGGTGGCCCGATTGATATTGCTAATCGGAGTAAGAGTCTTCAGACCTGCATCTAGCATTAGAGGCAGCACGTGTGATATATTCATACCTCGTTTAGAAGATGATAGGATTGATAGGTAATAATATTTAATCTGATTATAATAGTGTGTAAATGGGCTTACCCCTGGAGTGCTGCTTCAATGTTACCCCGAAGACTTAATAGGAGTAGCAGGATTATACCAAAAATATTTTTATATTTATATCATCATATAATTTTTATATTTATTTTATCTTACATGCTGCAATACGTTTCTAATGAATGAATAAAACTATATTTTATATTAAAAATCACATTGACGTTTCTGTAACTTAAGGCTACACCCGACGCCAACGACTCGCGCGTATGGGCGGAGCCTATACCCTTAACCGGGACATTGCTATTAACTTTTAGTTTATTATACCTATATTACCTTTTTACTCATAAGGAGTCATGTTTAATATAAAAATGGTTCAGAATATCTTTGTTTTACGGTGTTTCACAGGAGGTGGAATCTTAACATAATATCCTTTAAATAATTTCTCATCAACATAATAGATATATTATTATAGTACAGTAAATATCAGATCTTTAACATCTAGGTAATAAACAATTAGGTAAAATCAAAGTCCAAGATTTAGTTGTTACTCATTAAAGAATCTAGGGTTCCGCGGTTCACTTCGAGGGGTCCTAACCTTTAACTAGACGATCACTTGGCCAAATTATTGTTGGGGTAAAATTATGAGGGTAGAATTTAAGGGTGGTATCAATTATAAAGGTGGGGTAGATTGGGGGAGTAGGTGGGGGAGGTTACATTTTGGTGCCGTGACCAGGATCTATTTTACCTGGGTTACTATGGGTTTTCAAGAGATATCTATGTAAAAGTAGCCATTCAGGCTACATTTTGTTGCCGTGAGAGCGGAGTGGGTACACTGAATTTTGGACTCTGTTTTTATTGTGTTTTAAATAAAAGTCATAAAATCGTTTATTTGTTTAGTTAGTTTGAAAAATAAAAACGTTTATTTTTCAAACTGTTATTATGTACAAAAAAAAAACCCTTAGAGTTATTGTCTACTTAATAAAAAAATCCTTATAGTTATTTTCTATTTAAAGTTTATCAGTCTTCTTTACTCGTTTTCTTCTCGCCGTTGTTAGGGGATTCATTTCATATTTGAGACGTGTCATCTCAAAATAATCAATTATAATTCCATCTTCTTGCGCCTTGATACCTAAAAAATAATAATAGCAAAATTAAAGCCTATGTAGCCAAAATAATCATACTTGTTTCTTTCGCGTCATAGATTTGAAGAAATTATATTTATAGTAGGGACCAATAACAATAATGAAATAAATATTTTCAAGTCAGTCTTTCACATATCGACCGTGTCTCAAATTAGGCAAAGTTTGTGCTATAGGTACTAGGCGGCGTAGTGTATATTTCTATGGATAAGTACATACTTAAAACTTAGATAAATAGATATCATCCACGATTTAGGAACGCATATTCGTAGTAGACGTGCAAGTGGATGCTTTTGTTAGGCAGCTTTCATAGGAAGGGTCACTACCTAGTAAGCTAGGAGGCTAGTGCCAATAGTCTAGACATAAGATTACATTACCTAAGTCGACCTAGGATGCGGTTAGGTATAGCCTAGATAAGACACAGGTCTTTTAGAAGTTGTGCTTCACTCGAAAAATTATGGGGGCGTGAAATAGTTCATTTCACGTAATTTTCTTAAAATATTAAGGAACAGGGGGCGTATTCCGCATCTTTCTTACTTTTCTATATAAGCCGGCAACGCAGTTACAACTCTTCTGGTTTTGCGATCGCTCGACTCACCATTGGGCGATTTCTTTGACTTTTGCTTTCTATATCATATAAATAGCTACGCGCATGTGATAATATAGGAGTTCGACTGTTATTAGAGAGTTTATAAACTCATAAAATATCATCCTATAAGCTACAGATCGGATAATAAAGTTCATGCATTATCTGACGGATAAGCTCAGCACAGTCTTGTTCATAAAGTAGTAGCAATAAAATTCTGTTAGGTACAATTAATCTGTATAAGCGTGGGTCTAAGTGACAACCACACATACGTTAGGAGGACTATGTTTGGTTTGATTATTATATGTGAACATCATACATTAGTTACTGTAGGATAATCATGTATGTATGTATGCACTAGGATCTGCTTGAGTTCATCTGACAAACAGAGTTATTTACCACATATGCTAGGACATTTAGTCTAGGAAAGCAAACAGTCATAGTACGTCATACAGTCATTATTAGAGGATCAGTAGAACATACAAATATGTATGAAATTTAGCTATATAGGTATTATTCAGAACCCTCACTATATTCATTAAGAATAGCACTGAAATATGTGCATAGTTACTGTCTATAGTCATTGCTATTATTTACTAGGGCCTCTACGAGTGCTTTGTTTTTCATGAAAATCGATCGAGATATGTAATGCGTTGTTGCCCTGACTAACGGCGCACATAAAAAAGCATACTTATTTGTAGGATACTAATACTACTTAGGATTACAGTACTGATCTGTTGACGGTACTTTTCCATCGTATTCTGACTACGGTCGAATAATAGTACATGATTGGTTAAGCTAGCATACTAAGTACCTAACATAAAAGAAGATCTTGAGTGTCATTTTCCCTCTAAGTAGTATTCAATGTAGACCATTGCTGATGTGGATGCAGGTGTCTAGAAATAGAGCCGTGGAACAGGAACTTTGAAGTGGCAGTAGACAGCAGCCATTGTTACAGCAAAAGTTGTGAAATAAAATTATTGAACAGGAGTCTGGAGTAGTGCGGTCCTTCGTAATCTGAAATAAATAGGCAAGCATTAGAAAAAATTCTGTTAAAATTAAAGTGGAATAGGTAGCTTTTGATTTTCTTAGTCAGTTTTAGTTGGGCAATATATCAACATCTTTCTTAAGTCATCCATTCGCGGGGGCGCGTTATGATTTTCAATGCATAATAAAAGGATATATAAACACATCCTACGGAAATATTAGGTTTCATAAAATGAAGTAGGCAGTACATAAATTCCTTTTCAAAATCTAAAAAGTTTGAAAATCTTTGCCTTGCAGGACATACTTCCTTAATCTAGGTCACAAATAAGCTAGGTTAAGTCGAATTAGTCAATAGAATTAGAATAGGTTATGTAAGGCTAAGCACATTCTTCATTTCTTCGCTCATTCATTGAGAACGCGCCGTTTAGGTATTTAAAATATAAGTGTCAGTCAAAAGGCATGAGTTTCATACATAACAATACATTTTGTACAATATATTATAATAAGATAAATTACCTTTCAGAAATAGAAGCATTCCATAGTGTGTATTTTGAGGCTAGACGTAATGACTCTGCGGGAACACTGAAATTGAAAATGTTTAGCTTAAGTAGGGTATATTTAAGAAAACTTAATTTTAAGTCTCTTTAAAGGGTTTTATTTTCTATTATAAGATACTTCACATACATCACAGTTCAGAAAAAGGAAGACTAAACAGTTCAGATTTCTTTATGACAAATGAAGAAAATTAAGTTGCTTATTTTACTAAGTAGGGTTAAGTTTAAAGATAGCTTTTCAAGGTGGCATTGGCTGTTATACTTACTTGAAAATTGTAGTAAGACATGGAGAAACAGGAATCATGAAAGTAACCATCGAGATTTCCTTCACTCGGCTTAAGTTTAACTGACTGCTAGATGACCTAACGGTCAGGTATCAGGAAACCATTCTGTTTGCTGAAAATTTAAACATATGTATATTGTACATTTTATTGCATTTTAAGTAGAATATTTGACACCAATAAAAATAAATGAGTAGATAGCAAACATCAAAATGACAAACTCGTACTGCGCATGGTCAATGTTCCAATAACACTGTAATAGGATTTATACAAAAGTTAGTCTGAAATTATATAAGCTGGAGGATAGCTATTTATAAGTATTATTAGAAGTGATTATTTTAAAGTAGAAAGGTCTTAATCTTAAAAAAAAAATTACAAAAATTTTGAAAGCGAGAAAGTTTTTCGTGAAATTTATGTTTCTAAATAGGATTAAGAAAACAACCTTTTCCTATTAGTGACATAGTTGTTGAACTTACTTGAGATTATCGAGAGACTCGGAAAAGTCCATGAAAACAGCAAACGGAAATTTGCTCCGCTCGGCTTAAACATCACCAATCACTAGGTATGGGTATATATAGGCAGCCATCAGACTTGTCTCTGTTTGCTGAAAAATTAAACATATATTGTAAGGTTAATTGCAAGAAGAGGAATATTTATGACAGGTTCGAGTTTAGGTTCACTTTTTCAGTTACCGGACAACTGCCAGGATCCTTTTAGAAAGAAAACTACAAATTCACTAACAAATTTTTAGTAACGCAAGAAATCCTATTCATATTTTAGCTGAAGTCATCACAAATTTTTAATTTTCATAACATATTGCACTTCCAAATAAAATAAAAAACTCAGATTTAAAAAAAAAAGACACCCATATCATCTTATAGAATAATAACATTTTTCGAATACCAA
Organism: Cydia pomonella; assembly: GCF_033807575.1. Lineage (NCBI taxonomy): Eukaryota > Metazoa > Arthropoda > Insecta > Lepidoptera > Tortricidae > Cydia > Cydia pomonella. Next base: position 15,533 of record NW_026907771.1, on the reverse strand, counting down.
ATACAGTAAGGTAAAGCCTAAGGGAATTGGTTTAGTAGTAGTCTAGAAGTAGTATTAAAAAGTCATACTTACTCTTAAAGGTTGTGAAAAGATTCATCAAATCCAGCAAGCGGGGTTCTTCAGCATAACTTCAATACATTTTCATTGTAAACAGTTCATGTATGACAGGCAACAGGGACTATTCCAATAGAGTTGTCAGGTTGCTTAAAAGACACATAGTTTGTAAGCATTATTGCGATATAAAACGCGTAGTAGAGGATCAAAATAACAGATAGGCAGCATAAAACAAAATTAGGAATGTCATCCCGTCAGTACTTTGATTACTTTCAGTTTTATTCAAAAAGAAATATGGTTGTATTTGAGAACAAGACAGTAAAAATAAGGTAATACAATACTCTAGGCCACTATAAGTAGAATAATACCAAATTGGGAACAACTTAATGCTAGTCTGAAACAGACAGTACTCGTATTGTCTCGTATTTATTGGAAAAGCAGTTTTATTGATAGATAGGTCAATTTGTGGGTGGTAATTATTTTCTATCAGGCTATAATTGTGTGGGTATGTTTGACAGGGCTTTAATAGCAGTTATTTGTCTAAATGACAGAATAAAAAATTTATTGACAGAATAAAAGTATGAACTTACCTTGCTAGGAGTAACAGGTTCCATATTTGAGCTCATTTCGATCGGTATATCGATTCGAACAGGAACTAGGCACATTAATTAAACATCCTTGTTTCTATACAGTTCAAACTTTAGGTCATAGGTCATCGTAGGGCATTAGGTTCATTGAAGATTTACACATTTTTGATGAAAGTGAAGACCATGATCGTGTTTGAATCCGAAAATCTATTTCGTTTGTTTTGTGCAGTTCTTGCGATAGGCAATGGGTAGGGATATTTAGAGAATCATAAAAGCACACTTGAGGACGATCTCTTCCAGCTCAGTTTAAAGTTCCGTCATGGTAATTATTTGTCAAAAATTTTTTATACAACTTGATGAATTACAATATGGCGTTTGGATGGTTGTCACTTGTTTGCTTATTAAGGTGTTAATTCACTGTGACACTGATAGTTGAGGTAACTTTGGTATTTATGACCTTAATTAATAATTTTGAGATTATAAACAAGTTTTAGGCAATGAAAATGAATGATGTTAATAGGAAATACTAATAAAAAAACTTAAATGAACGGAAGTTAAAAAAGTGTCAGAGCTTAGGGCTGCCATGATTAAAATATCGTTGTAAGTCTAGAATAGTTTATGGTATGGCGTGATTGAATCAATTACTTTAATTTACTTATTGGATAAAAGCATCCTTACTATCATATTAACATAAAATGCATATTAAAATCTTAAAACGGCCAAATTTCATTGTATTCTTTTATTTCTTGTTACACACGCCATCTATGGGGAACTTTAACTAAGTCGGCTACAATCCGATTAAATCATGTAGGCAGTGTTTCGTATGTTGTCAGGGATGCTAGGACGTATTTTTAATTTTGTCGCACATGGCCGACATCTAGAAAATATTGTTTATGATTAAAAGCGGGTTTACACGATCGATTTAATTTAGTATTAAAAATAGTTAATAATAATATTGCATTTTGTTTTTAACAGGTCCGATACGAAATAATCTTTTGGCAGAGAATTGAATAATCTCAAAATGCATAGATTCCGAGTACTACTTCCATCTAGTGTCGAGTAGAAGTACTTAGACGTTCCATGATTGATCGATGAGTGAATTAGTCAGGAAGTTTTATTTGTCATCTTTATATATTTCTCTTTTGAGTTTGCCTATCACTATTTATCGATTTTTATAATTTGGCATTCGTTTCGATATGTATTTTTTTCAATATGTTGTGTTTCGGATCGTGAAATGGAAAATGGCAGCTTATCTTTACAGCGTCATCTGACGGCGAACTGTGACATTACTAGAGTGCGGAAGTGAATACGTAGATAACCACCGTAATAGTGTCGCTACTTGGCACTAGGTGACAACAACATCGATTATTGATAATGTTAATTTATGGTCAAGATTATTTGTATATTTTGCTAGGAATAAGTAAATGAAAAGAATACATTCTTAAAAATCAATAATATAAAATACAATCCGGCAGGATGCACCGGGTACAAGTTTTTCCGCTTTTCGCGCATACAATTTTGAGTTTGCCGCCTATAATATACGCTTCCGATACGTTTGACAGTTTGTAGCGGTGAAGATGGAGTAAAGACTGTCTAATTGTTTTTGTTTTCAAGTTATCGTAAAAACAAGTCTAGATCGTATTAATAATGGAAATCCGTATGTGAGAGAAATAAAAATCGTTGTGAAGTTTAGGATAATATGTGTTTTAACAAACTGAATTCATGACGTGTTGTCGATCTTAGTTAAAATAAAATAAAAAATGGTGTTTGTAACCGGGACAATTTGTTTTAGACAGAATTGTGCCATTAGGAAGTGTTCAAATAAATTAGATAGTGTTTAGAACAAAAACAAGTGTACATGTTATCCCAGAGATTGATTATAAGTGCTGAGACAGTGGTTAAAAGTAGATATAATAGCAAGGAGATGCATTGGAAACGTGAGTACAGAATATTTTGATAAGAACATGTGTAGTCTGTTGGTATATGAAACAAATTTTAAATCTTGTGTTCGCGTTATATAAAATGTAATAATAATTTACTCAAATTCTTTAGATATTCCGGATTGTTAATTAACATGTGTTCTTGAATTTTATATTTACGTCAACTTCGAATTGTATGTAATTTGGATATGTGCGTATGTAATTACCTTGTAAATATATATTTTTCTCTTCAATTAAAGATAAAACTTGCCAGTACGTGTGCGAAACACTTCATAATAAAAGGAAATCAGAGAAAAGTTTCGCTACAAAGCTATTGCTAAATTCACCTCTCACAGTAACTCTCCCGTGGCGTAATGGTACTGTAGGTTGTCTAATGAATGGAGGCTAAATGCTTTTTGCCCGAGTTCAAATCCCACTGAGTGAATAAGTTTTTCTTGTGTTTTGTTTTTGTGAATCAATATTAAATGATTAGCCAACTTTGCGATCACATTGCAATATTTTAGATCATATTAGGGCTTCGTTTTTTTTAAATTTGTTGTAGTTGCGTGGCTTATTATTTTTCTTCGTTTCATATTCTTAAGAAAAACTTTATCTTTATAAGTTGATTTTAAATATCAAATGCAGGCATTTTCTATAAAAAGGGTTTAGTGAGAAATTATGTGTATCTGAGTGAAAAGTGGAGTGTCTTATAGTGTGAAAAGTGTTAATGTGGTTATAATTGAAGTGAATTAATGAAAACCTGAACTATAATTCAAGAGAATATTGTGATACCGGGACTAGATTATTTGTTAATGCCGGGCAACTTGGAGAAGAACAGACACCATAGCCAGACTTCAAGTGCTGGTGCCGCTGGTGAGACCGAGTAACGACAGTCACTGACTTTCCTGTTGCAACTGTCCTAAGGCCTACTGAGCATCGTGGTAAATAAGGAACATTAATGTGTGAAATCACAAGCGACTTGTTTTAGTCAAAAACAGATACTGTAAGTATGAAAGAAAAATTGTTATAAAATTCTTTTTCTTTGCTATTAAACATTTTATACATGGAACTTTTGTGCTCTTAACATTCTTAATTTATATTGCATTTTACTATGAAGTAACGAATTAAGCAGATAGTTTGAGTAAAGTACATTGTTGTTTCAAATCTTGTTAAACATATTTGCTGTAATTTGGTTATATATTGGGGTGTAATAGTTACATAGATATATTTGGTGCAATGAAAATGTGACATGTCAATGACCTATGTCAAATGCATTGTGCGAGAAAACATTTTTAATTCAATTCATTATTTAAATATTCATATATGATTAATTAATATTTATTATTTATCATTGTCATCATCATATCAAATGCTATCTGAGTAAAGTTCGGAATTTTACTGGGAAGAAATATCTATATTTCATTTTATCACCCAGATTGTAGCCCTAAGTCCTGATTTGGTTTTATTTTATAATGAATGCTTGAGCATATTTTGAAATGTTCTGCCTTGGGAGATGGCTTAACCATATAGAGGCAGGGTACATCTAGATTCTAGAGTCAATTTAAGGTTTTTATTGCCATAGCATTCCAATTTAGCCCAAGTTTTGTAGATAGTGGCTTTTGCCCAGTGTGACAATTTTCCCAGTATCAAGGTAATGAGAACAAAGTTGTATGACATTTAGCTGATATATAATTGTTGCATAATAGTGCGTGGTTATAGGCTTTTGCTAGAGCAATAGTTAGACATTACGTGTGGACATATCGATTCTCGGGGGTAAAGAGTGGAATGGTTGGGCGTGTTTCGGAATTCATTCTTCGTTATTTGTATATACAGTCAGCGGTACTATTCGTTTGTGTTTTTCCTCGGCTCCTCGTGACTCAGGGTCGCGGCCGTCTGAGGTCAAATTTTTTGTACACCCAGCCCTTCATTCTGCACCATGTCTTTTTAGTGATAGGCACTTGTGTAGATCCTCATGCCCAATCTTTATCCATATTCGCTTAAGATTCTTGCATATGAACTTTAATACAGGGTGGGATACTTTTTGCAGCTGACGTTACACGTCCATGACGCGATGGTCTATTGTATAATGGGTGGACGACATTGCATTTTTGAACGGCACTAGTGAACAAAAGGCAGGCGAATTAGTCGCTGAGCGTTGTCATAAAATATAACAATAAAAAAAAAAAAAAATTTGAAAAAAAAAAAAAAACTTCGTGTGTCAATTGAATTAAATACTTAATAAAAAATATATTCAGGTAGTAATTAATTATTAAATAAATTAAACCGGTATTGGGCTAGTATGGGGCTAGGACAGAATGTTTTTTTTTTCTTACATTTTTTTTTATTACAAGTGACAGTACAATAATAAATTTTGTGTTTCTATTTTTTTTACTTTTTGATTGCATCTCAAGAGTCTTGGCTGTCTGTAAAAATCGTGTGAATGCGTAACTGAGGAGGAATGTATATGAACGATGAGTGCTTATAGTTATGAATATGTGAGGTTTTATGAATGAATATCAGATGATGGACGTAAAGTAGACGGATGTACCTATATTGGAAAAAATGGATTGATACAGATAGACAAAGGCTGGAGTGTAATCAAACTAGATTTGTCGGTGTTTGCAGGGGAACAGAGAATGGGGGGAAGGGGAAACACAACTAACTGGAAAAGTCTTATCAGTAGGTTAAAATCCATTGGATTAGACCCATTTAAAAGGGTAGATTTTTCTAGTTAATACTCTACAAGGTATGAATACACTTACGAAACCCACACACTCATCTTGGATGGGATATATTCGACATTCGACATATTTTATGGGCCGTGAGCGTCTAAAAGGGACGAGGCTCTTTTCAAGAATTAATTAAACATATTTATTGTTTTTATTGGTATAAGGTGTAATAAACAGCAAATATTTTTACCTTATTTAACTTGGTTTAGTAATTCTTTGGTTTAGACAAAAATATCTTTGCTGTATCATATTTAGGTACTTACTAGTGTCAAATTTAAGTTTGTTTAAAAAAAAAAAAAAAAAAAAACTCACCCAAACAAACTTAAAGGTCGGTATATCTTATTTAAGTATGAGACACTCGCCAAGAAAACGTGGCTGAGAGTGATAAGGCAGTGAAATTTGGTTCGAATTTTGGCAATGGAACTTGAAAGCTTCGTACTTATAAAAATTAAAGGTTTCGTCGTTCTGCATGGGAAGTTTTTGCTGTCTCATTAGATGCTCTTCTACGGAAGTGTACGGTCCGCAGAGGGAAAGAATACTCGCCGAGATCGGGGTGAGCTGGCAAGGACGGGTTAATAGGACCTATCGGACTCACAATCTGGTATCCCTGGCAGAGCGAGGTTTCTGGGGAAAAAGTTGTCTTGGTTCATTGACGGAGTTCTGATGAACTGATTTCAAAGCTGAGTCGTTAACAGTCACTTAGTATTGGAATACACACTACACGTTTAAAAAAAAAAAAAGGGGAAAATTTTCCGACTAAATCTAGAGGAAATTGAAGTTTTTTATAAATTCCTGTGGTAATTCATAAAAACCTTAAATTTGGGGGCGGCTGTGACTAGCCATATGCCTATTGCGTAATATTAGCCTCAGTTTTGTATCAAAACACAGAAAAATAACGAAATACCTTACAAATACTATAGTCCTCTTTGTTTGCATTTTTCGTTCATGATTTCACCCTTTATTCTAACAATTACATCTTGATGGACACGTTTCCATATTTCACCACTCGTGATTTCGTTTAAATACGTAACACACAGTAAATATTCATTATTTTGTTTTAAAATAATGCGCGAAATAGTAATGATTAATCGAAGATAACCTAAAATGGGGAATAATATCACTGACATTGACATTGACAGTTCATTCTGTTGTGCTGAACAACTGGTAAGATTTGCGAAGCCAAAAACTATTCCTTAAATCTATTAGTTTCTTTTAAAAGAATATTTGTAGTCGTACATGCAATTATTGGTGTAATAAAAACATTGACTTACCTATTTGATAATAAACAATACAGATGTTACTTTCAGGAAACAAAACTATAATGTCTGAAAGTAAATAATAATGCGTGCATATTCATGCTTGACAGGTTTTGGAACGTACCCTTTTATCATTGTTTTGGTCTACTTAAACTGACTACTAAGCGACTGCTGTCACTGTGTGTGTAAATGACATTGTGTGAGTAAACGTCATTGAAAATATCTCCGTCTTTCTTTGAGCCTTGTGTGCGATAGGGACACAGTTGACAATCGGTGTTAATGTGAACGTTATTGTATAGGGCGTATGGTTTGGTAAACAAGATGAAACTTATGATCTTTCGCCATGAATCGTATGTCACTACGTGCCATGAGGAGAGCAATCTCCTTCTGAATTCTGGTACCCTGGTACTTTTAGAATGACAATTGTCTTATTTAAGTCAAGTCCCTACTATGTATCTAATATGTCCCCAGTAGCTACTATGTATCCATTGTGTATCCAGTAGCTACTAGGTATCCAGTGTGTCCCCGTTATGTCCCCATTGTGTCGCTAGTAAAGGCATATAAAAGGGCCGGTGAAGGCAGTGGGAGGGGATTCATTCTTTGACCATCGGACTAGCAGTATCTCTGGCTTTGGGTAAGTGAAGTTTCTCTACTATACTTTCTATTTGTTTGTGTTTGCTGGGAATTATCCTGGTAAATTTAAACTTGTAGGATTGTGTCTGTGTTTGGTTTTGCGATTTCATCGTAATGCTAAACTTGGGCTATGGTGGAGATACTTCACTTCCTTGTGTTACTATATTGTGATTTTTCTGTTAGCAAAATCTAACTTCGTTATTTACTATCTTTCTATGGTGTTAGTTTGATATTTTATAAAGCCAGATCACTGTTTGGGCTAACAGTTTGTCCATCTAAGCGGTTTCTCCCTAACGGTGCCAAACTGAAGCCGTTTAGAAGTCTTTTGCTCCAAGTTGAGAGGACTTGGCGTCTCTTCTTTACCAACATAAGAGGCGAACATACTCTCCCTAGTCTCAAAGGCCAACTGTTAGATGAATGTGAGGGCATCACGTGCGTGCCATTGGGAGTAATCCCTACTCACTGAAGTCTGCAGTAATTGAGGCTAGGTCCCGTATTAAATATATTTATATATTTCGGTACTCTGGTTCGTGCTTGTGCTGGTTGCAGGGAAAACTTCTGTCGTGATTGATACCAAACACAAACAAAGTCTTAGTCATGGCAGCGTTTCCCATGTGGCTAGTGCGGGTGTGGGCTAGGATGCCGATGTTTTTATATACATGCTAGGGCGGTCTATTCTCATCCACCGTGCCCACGTGGCGATGAGGAGGGGGCCAATCACACAGACACTAGGGTTTGCTATACCTCGGTTTTGTCGGCCGAATGCTTACAGCGTAGACTTAGGGATACACTTGTGTATGTTCCAAACCACTAGATCAATGGTAAGTACGATCTGTGATCTGGACATACTAGATTAGGGACAAAGGGTAGGAATAGGGTTGAGTCACACACACTGTTATAGGGTCTCTCTTAGGTTTGGTCTAGAGATTTGATTAGTTGGTGTATATTTCTCTTTTAAAGGTTCTAATGACGTGAAGCTATGGTTTTATATCTTGTGCTAATGCTAATATTGAGTGGAATACTGGTAATGGAGTTCAATTACCTAAATCTTCCAGACTGTTACTACCCTGAGTGGAAAATCGAAGGTTACCTGTAACATCTTATATCAATTTATTTTCATTTCTGGGTTTTTGGTGTGGAGACGAAGTACAGAGTATTGCGATCAGGTTCTAAGGTATTTACAAAAGCAATTCTCAAATATCAAGCTGGGCTTAGGAACACAGACTATTCTGGAATTGAGTAATGGTTTGTTTTAGAGACCCTTTGGCAGGCGAGCGCAGTCCATTGGAATCTTTGAGTGGAATAATGCTCATCTTGATATTTCGATATCACAAAGTACAATAATACTTGTACTTCGTTTATACTTTTAAAAGGCCTGGGAATTCAGCCTACTTTTAGCTATGGGGACTGGGTAATGGCTTAGTAGCCTTAGTTTTTGGATATGAAAAAGATAAGTAAATGGTGTCTGACGAATACTTATCGCTTCTCTTCGCCAGCCCTAGGATTGCATAGGTTTCGAAGCGTTGGTCATAGTCCGTCTGGCTAATAAGGTAGGAGTAGGTGGCCCGATTGATATTGCTAATCGGAGTAAGAGTCTTCAGACCTGCATCTAGCATTAGAGGCAGCACGTGTGATATATTCATACCTCGTTTAGAAGATGATAGGATTGATAGGTAATAATATTTAATCTGATTATAATAGTGTGTAAATGGGCTTATCCCAGGAGTGCTGCTTCAATGTTACCCCGAAGACTTAATAGGAGTAGCAGGATTATACCAAAAATATTTTTATATTTATATCATCATATACGCTGCAATACTATTTTTATATTTATTTTATCTTACATGCTGCAATACGTTTCTAATGAATGAATAAAACTATATTTTATATTAAAAATCACATTGACGTTTCTGTAACTTAAGGCTACACCCGACGCCAACGACTCGCGCGTATGGGCGGAGCCTATACCCTTAACCGGGACATTGCTATTAACTTTTAGTTTATTATACCTATATTACCTTTTTACTCATAAGGAGTCATGTTTAATATAAAAATGGTTCAGAATATCTTTGTTTTACGGTGTTTCACAGGAGGTGGAATCTTAACATAATATCCTTTAAATAATTTCTCATCAACATAATAGATATATTATTATAGTACAGTAAATATCAGATCTTTAACATCTAGGTAATAAACAATTAGGTAAAATCAAAGTCCAAGATTTAGTTGTTACTCATTAAAGAATCTAGGGTTCCGCGGTTCACTTCGAGGGGTCCTAACCTTTAACTAGACGATCACTTGGCCAAATTATTGTTGGGGTAAAATTATGAGGGTAGAATTTAAGGGTGGTATCAATTATAAAGGTGGGGTAGATTGGGGGAGTAGGTGGGGGAGGTTACAAGCGTCATCGTATCACGTCTTGGTGCCACTTAATTGGGGCAGTAAGCATATAAGATAAGGTAAGATAGTTTATTCCATAAAATTTTTACAATCATGTCGGAAATATATTTAACCTACAAGTACTAAAATGAATCACAATTCTATAAATAATATGCATAACATTGATTAATTAACTTATTGAAAAATAAAAAATATAAACTACATTAAAATATACCTACCTTAAACAAAACTACATAAAGCTAAAAAGGAAAAAGATTAAAAACTAAAACTAAAACTAAAGTTATTTATAAATAAAAAATCGGCTCCAGCTCGGTGCCTTGTGGCAAGGTGCCTAGAAGGCTGGCGGCGTTGCCGCGCTGGACAGCAATGCCAATGCGTTGTGCGAGGTAAGAGCCAGCCCTCTTGTCACCCGTTGCCTCCACGAGGCGCTTCGAAAGCTTTTTAAAAATGTTGTGAGCGCCAGGTCCCCACGGCCCAAGGCTTTCCACCCCAAAAGGCTCAAACATATAGCCGTATATTTGCGCCGCTTGAGATGTTCAGCCGCGTTTGCGGCAGCACCAGCTCTGACGTTCCTGGAAGATGGGACGGCGCAAGGGTATCCACGCATGTGGCATCCCAAACCAAAGGCCGTCCAATCTTCCAGGGAACGAGGGTCATGCCGTCCGGCCTTTTCCCATCATTGCATAATATAAAATAAAATATACAAAATAAAAAATATTAGTAATTACAGTCTTATAAATGTGAACACATTGAAATATAAATTAAAGATTTAGAGAAAGAAGTACGTAAGAATACTTTAAAAAATATACTTAGTTATGTTATTTATTTATTTATATGTGTTTTACTTTCCACGTATTCGAAATCAAAAATAGAGTGTTTGCTATGATGAAAGGCATCCATTGTAATAATATTTACGTGCTTATTACAAAGAAAAAAATAGAAACCTAATGGTAAATTTCAAATCTAAATTCGTGTAGCTTTTGACCTACAATCCTTATAATCTTGATAGCGTTCATAAATAAAATAGAAAACTTAAAAATATGATCAGTATTCCATTATGTATAGTTTTTTATAATACTTTTTGAGTCTTTAGGCCTTTTCAAATTAGAGAACAAAGCTATTGTTTAAAACAAAGGCTTCATCAATCTTTTGTAAGCAAAACACAATCGGGATCGCAACAAAAGTATGAAACCATATTGAAATCTATTGCTTGTTTTGCTTATACTTGCTTGTTTCTACTTTTGATGCAGTGCGTTTGGCTTTCGGACAAACCAGGATGAAACATTACGAGTCTCCAGTCTGTTTTATTCTTTGACAGTGGCACGTGATGTTTATTAATTAGCCGGTATCTCATGTAGGCTGTGTGTACAGGGGTGAGATTAGAACAACGTGCGGTTACCCCTTTTTGGCCCAATCACGGGAGGATTGGGTTAGAAATTAAACCGAAATTAATTTCAAACGCGTACGAGTACAATATGCGCATTCAAATGAAATCTATTTACCACTAATCGATGATTAAGCGATTATATCATTGGAGCAAGCAAACGCGTATTTGAATGATTAACGAGTTTGGTCAATTTACTCGTATTTTAAGAGCCCTTAATCCTTGGAGCGTTCTCCGATTTCACGAAATAACGCTCGATAGATGGCGTTGGCGCTCGGTACGCGAGCGCCGGCAACGCGACGCGCGTTTCAATGCAGACTAGAATAATCTTGATAGTTTTCAATATAATTTCAAGCAACATTAATTTTAGTGTCATATGATATCATATGGGCACTCTTTATTTTATTGTATATGCACAGTAGTTTTTTTTATGTACACTACTACTAAGTGTACAGACTACAGAGTGTACTATAACCCTTGCTCTTTATTCTGTCTCTTTCACACCAATGGAAAATGAAGAAGTTAGTAAATGAATGCAGGTATAAATAAAGTATATTAGTGCGATAGAGAGACAGATAGTGTTTCGTTGTCGTATCGTAAACGATTGACATGTTGGCCACACACTTGCTTAGTGCCTAGCCAAAATACCAATCGTTTGCGTATATTAGTGCGATAGAGAGAGAGTAGTGTTTCGTTGTCGTATCGTAAACGATTGGCATGTTGGCTACGCACCCATGATACCTAGCCAAGGTCTCATGATGGAGTCAGGAGTAGGTCACTAGAACTCCTAATCTACTCATTATAATTCCATCGTATTTGAGCTCAATAGATTTGCCCTGACGAGTACCATCGATCTAAATGAAGTCCAGGGTCTCATGATGGAGTCAGGAGTTGGTCACCAGAACTCCTAATCTACTCATTATAATTCCATCGTGTTTGGGCTCAAAAGATTTGCCCTGACGAGTACCATCGATCTAGATGAAGTCCAGGGTCTCATGATGGAGTCAGGAGTTGGTCACCATAATTCCTAATCTACTCATCATAACTCATCGTGTTTGGGCTCAATAGATTTGCCCTCACGAGCACCATCAATCTAGATGATGTTCAGGGTCTCATGATGGAGTCAGGAGTTGGTCACTAGAACTCCTAATCCACTCATTATAATTCCATCGTGTTTGGGCTCAAAAGATTTGCCCTGACGAGTACCATCGATCTAGATGAAGTCCAGGGTCTCATGATGGAGTCAGGAGTTGGTCACCAGAACTCCTAATCTACTCATTATAATTCCATCGTGTTTGGGCTCAAAAGATTTGCCCTGACGAGTATCATCGATCTAGATGAAGTCCAGGGTCTCATGATGGAGTCAGGAGTTGGTCACCATAATTCCTAATCTACTCATCATAACTCCATCGTGTTTGGGCTCAATAGATTTGCCCTCACGAGCACCATCAATCTAGATGATGTTCAGGGTCTCATGATGGAGTCAGGAGTTGGTCACTAGAACTCCTAATCTACTCATTATAATTCCATCGTGTTTGGGCTCAAAAGATTTGCCCTGACGAGTACCATCGATCTAGATGAAGTCCAGGGTCTCATGATGGAGTCAGGAGTTGGTCACCAGAACTCGTAATCTATTTATCATAACTCCATCGTGTTTGGGTTCAATAGAGTTGCCCTGACGAGCACCATCAATCTAGATGAGGTCCAGGGTCTCATGATGGAGTCAGGAGCTGGTCACCAGAACTCCTAAACTACTCATCATAACCTCATCGTGTTTGGGCTCAATAGATTTGCCCTGACGAGCATCATCAATCTAGATAAAGTCCAGGGTCTCATGATGGAGTCAGGAGTTGGTCACTAGAACTCCTAATCTACTCATTATAATTCCATCGTGTTTGGGCTCAAAAGATTTGCCCTGACGAGTACCATCGATCTAGATGAAGTCCAGGGTCTCATGATGGAGTCAGGAGTTGGTCACCAGAACTCGTAATCTATTTATCATAACTCCATCGTGTTTGTGCTCAATAGATTTACTCCGACAAGCACCATCGCGTTTACGTTGGAATTATAATGAGTAGATTAGGAGTTCTAGTGACCAACTCTTGACTCCATCATGAGACCCTGGACTTTATCTAGATTGATGATGTTCGTCAGGGCAAATCTATTGAGCCAAACACGATGAGGTTATGATGAGTAGTTTGGGAGTTCTGGTGACCAACTCCTGACTCCATCATCAGACCCTGGACCTCATCTAGATCGATGGTGTTCATCAGGGCAAATCTATTGAGCCAAACACGATGGAGTTATGATGAGTAGATTAGGAGTTCTGGTGACCAACTCCTGACTCCATCATGAGACCCTGGACCTCATCTAGATCGATGGTGCTCATCAGGGCAAATCTTTTGAGCCCAAACACGTTGGAATTATAATGAGTAGATTAGGAGTTCTGGTGACCAACTCCTGACTCCATCATGAGACCCTGGGCCTCATCTAGATCGATGGTGTTCATCAGGGCAAATCTATTGAGCCCAAACACGATGGAGTTATGATGAGTAGATTAGGAGTTCTGGTGACCAGCTCCTGACTCCATCATGAGACCCTGGACCTCATCTAGATTGATGGTGCTCGTCAGGGCAACTCTATTGAACCCAAACACGATGGAGTTATGATGAGTAGATTAGGAGTTCTGGTGACCAGCTCCTGACTCCATCATGAGACCCTGGACCTCATCTAGATTGAAGGTGCTCGTCAGGGCAACTCTATTGAGCCCATACACGATGGAGTTATGATGAGTAGAGTAGGAGTTCTGGTGACCTACTCCTGACTCCATCATGAGATCCTGGACCTCATCTAGATCGATGGTGCTCATCAGGGCAAATCTTTTGAGCCCAAACACGTTGGAATTATAATGAGTAGATTAGGAGTTCTAGTGACCAACTCCTGACTCCATCATGAGACCCTGGACTTTATCTAGATTGATGATGCTCGTCAGGGCAAATCTATTGAGCCCGAACACGATGAGGTTATGATGAGTAGTTTAGGAGTTCTGGTGACCAACTCCTGACTCCATCATGAGACCCTGGGCCTCATCTAGATCGATGGTGTTCATCAGGGCAAATCTATTGAGCCCAAACACGATGGAGTTATGATGAGTAGATTAGGAGTTCTGGTGACCAGCTCCTGACTCCATCATGAGACCCTGGACCTCATCTAGATTGATGGTGCTCGTCAGGGCAACTCTATTGAACCCAAACACGATGGAGTTATGATGAGTAGATTAGGAGTTCTGGTGACCAGCTCCTGACTCCATCATGAGACCCTGGACCTCATCTAGATTGAAGGTGCTCGTCAGGGCAACTCTGTTGAGCCCAAACACGATGGAATTATAATGAGTAGATTAGGAGTTCTAGTGACCAACTCCTGACTCCATCATGAGACCCTGGACCTCATCTAGATCGATGGTGTTCGTCAGGGCAAATCTTTTGAGCCCAAACACGATGGGATTATAATTAGTAGATTAGGAGTTCTGGTGACCAACTCCTGACTCCATCATGAGAACTTGGACTTCATCCGGGTCAAAAATAATAATGCAAACCCTAACGTAATTTCAAGTGAAAATGCGTTTTTCAGAAAATCGCAGCCAAATAACACTAGACCTTACTCATAGTGTTGTGTTCCTGCCGGTGAGTAAGGTTGCCAGAGCTCAACGAGGGGCGGGAGGGGGTTAGGGTCGGCAACGCGCATGTAACTCCTCTGGAGTTGCAGGCGTACATATGCGGGCCGTATGCTTGTTTGCCACCGACTTAGTATTAAAAAAAAGTAACACTGAAAATCCATCAATAAGCGAGTCTGTTTGGCATACTGTAAAAAATGAACTTTTATTAAGATTTTCTAATCGCAGTATATAGCACTTCTCGGAACTCCGTAGCTGATTACGATCGCAACGAATGCCTGACAATCGAGCACAGGTCCGTCCTCTAAGCGCGCTCCGCGCGGACTGAGAGCGGGGCGTCGCTGCTGCGTGATTTATACGTGTTTTAAAAATATATAAATTTACGGCAATGTAGGTCCCATAGTTACGATTTTTTTTTTATAGGTTAACATAAAGTTACAGTTTGTTATAATATTATTTTTAAAGCAAAATATGCGTACAATTTGCGGAAATAAAATATAATAAAACCCTGTTTTCGCCAAAAAAATGAAGAAAACTCGGAAGGTATTTTATCAGTTTTTTCAAATGAATTTTCGATTGTTAATCATTCCAGCCCCTCGTACGAGATATGTTGAATCAAATTGTAGTCATTCATGTACCAAATGATTCTTGTTTATAGCAAAATTGAGAACCGAAACGCCACATCTCACTGCAAAATTTGGAAAAGACTCCCAAAAAACCTCATTAAAAAAGAGGTTTAAAAGAGAAAATGAAAATTTGAACTGTTGGAGCCCCTAGTTTAGGAAACGATTATTTAAGTACGTTATCAGTTTTTGAATAAATACTAATAGTTACGTCGTAATCTTGAATGAAAAAGGAAGCATTTTACAAAATACGCTCGTCTGTAGGAATAAGGACT
>NW_026907770.1:0-30064 GCF_033807575.1 Cydia pomonella | reverse complement strand
TTGTGGGTACTCCAATGATATATACAATTACTTAAATACATAGAATACATCCATGACTCTGAAACAAATATCTGTGCTCATCACACAAATAAATGCCCTTATTGGGATTCGAACCCAGATTCGGGATTGATAACTAAGGATTCAAAATATCAAACAAAGGGGCATAGCTATATACAACAGTGGGTCAAAATATTTTCAAAAAGGATAATGAGGACTGTTCGTATGAGAAAGCTTTATCGTGCAGGTCCTCCACTTTCATCTTAATAAATAATAAAAAAGCCTTTTTTTTCTTGCCTTATTTTAACAGTTTACTTAACACATTCACTGCCAGACAAAAAACGGCGCACTACCCCAGAAACCGGTGGTCTATAGCTTCGTACAAAACAACCTGCCCAGCGGGTTTTCCGGCATCTGAACAGGTGGGTTCCCGGCAGTGAATGTGTTAATTTGCTAATACTAAATGTTAATGTTCCTCCAAAGACAGCAGCTTACCCTCAACCAAGCAATCCCCAGCTTACCCGCAGCCAAATTTAGTGAGGAGAACATATGTTATGTATGTATGTATGTTGTTATGTAGCGTCAGCTGAGAATATGTTTGTGCCTATACATTTTGAGCAAAATCATTTTAAATATAACGGGACGGCAGTGGCCTACCATCTTAAATAAAAAAAATCAATACAAGGTTTTCGTTTATACTCTGTATCTCTAAATAAAAGTAAACAAACAATATGTACATTTTCGGGCAGTTATAGCAGTTATAACGTGTTTTCCTGATAATGGAAATGCAAAATTGTAGCATAGTTGTTGTCATGGTCAGAAACAAAGTATTTATATTGTGAATTTAATGAATTGGTGGCGTAAAAGAAGCACAGAGTCAAAAGAACCCTCGTCATACTGTTCCTTCTTCCAAACGTAAAACAAAATATCTTTTTCTTACCCCACCTGACTAGAAATGAAAAGTCACGTGTCGTGATCCCACAGGAAGGATTCCACATATATATATTAAGGTCATATTTTTACTTAAAGTATATAAACACGTGCATTTTTCATGTAGGGAGCTGCATCTACCAAAACAACAGCTTCATTCATTGTTTTGATGAAAAACAAATGAAAATCAATTGAATAAAGTAAATTACTTACTGCTTCATCTTAACGGATTGGCAAACAGTCGACCACCGTTGTAATGAGGTGCCTGTTGCTCTTGAAAGTGAGTTGACTAGATGTCGATATTGTCGATAAATTGTTTTTGTTGTTGATTACTGAATGCAAACGCCACCGGCTTCCGAAACCGAATCCAAATGAGCTTCGGAGTGAGTTTGCAACAGTCAGTGTTGCCAACTTAGTATTCAAGCTTAGAGCTAGTGTTGTGCCAAAAAAGAGCTGAAAAAGAGCTAACTTTATCAGCTAAAGAGAGCTAAATAAAACTATTCGAACTTATTATATTTTAATCAATAAAAAACAATGTTCTTAATAATAGCACTAGGTATCATTAATCTTCATCTGACCATGAGTAACATATGTTGTCGTCATCGTGAAAATCAATCACCAAGGAACTTCCACTTGGGCCTGCTGTAGCCTGATCAGGGTTGTTGTATGAAGCCATTGTCCCTATTTTTTTTAGTACCTCAGTTGGCAGTATGTAGTTGTGACAGCATTTTTTTTGACGCCGTAATCCTGCCCTGATGGTAATAATGGCATTCGTGGTGGTGTTGTGTAGTCTATTGCGAGCCTTGTTTTTAACTATATTTAGTTGGCTAAAGACTCGTTCAACTTACCCATTAGACCACGGCAAAGAAATCATCGACAAGGCAAATGAACACAATTCTATAAAAGGATTATTGCCAGCTGCATCTTGATATTTCCAAACTTCGGACCAAAATGAAATAGTGTTGTCCTTTTTCTCCCATGGTACAAGAGCTATATTGACCCACTGTGTTTCTACCTTCGCGATAAAATCCTGGCTGTGGCCCATTTCTCGTACTAGTGAAGTTATTCTTTCCTTTACTTGCTTCAATGTGTTTGAAACTGACAACTGGTTGACTTTTTTCAAAACATTGTAATTTTCTGGAAGTCTCTGTTTCAGTTGTTTTATGAGCTCTACTGTGAACTTCACACATTTATCCCTGAATTGCTCTTCATCTTGGGTTGAAAATCGATTGGTCTCTCGTATTTCTGAAAGCTTACTTTCGACTTTGAATCCTAGATAAGGATGTGGAACCAAGAAATCTTCTAAATTTTGTATTTCGAATACATTGATGTTCCTAGTAGGATTCAGAACTTTTTTCCCGAGAGATTCTATAGCCGTTATTAGGTCATTAAGTAATTTGCTAGGATCAATATTATTCGACTGAATTTTTTTTACTAGCCCCTGTAATTGATCCAAAACGCTGTGGATATATAACAAATATGCTTCGTTTGTGGGATTCGTGTATAAATTGTAAAGTGTTTCTGCACTGTAGCATTTTTCAGTGTTCCTTGTAATACCAAAATGTAATTTTAATTCTATCCATTGGTCTAATATTCTTTTAACTGCAGTTTCAACAGAAAGCCACCTGGTTGCACATGCTTGTGTAATTTTTAGCGGTTCTTCATCGTTAATTGTGAGATATAAATTTCTGTATGCGTTTTGTCTGTTTGACGATTTCGAGAACCAGTTGTAGGTTTCCTGTATAATATATTCGAGATGCCTAGGTAAATTTTCGGCAGAAGCATGAGAAACTGCTAGTTGAATTGAATGGCACGAGCATTTAATCATGACGAGATGGGGTACCTCCTCTTTAAGTTTCTGGTATACTCCGCTATGTACACCTGTCATTACATTGGCGTTGTCAACTCCTATACCAGAAAGCTTTTTGATGTCAAGTCCATGTGCAAGTAGTGTTTTTTTTACAGTTTGCGTAATGGATTCAGCGTCCCCTTTACTTAACTCTCCAAGCGTAAGGAAATTTGACACTATCTCATATGAAGTCTTACTAAAATATTGAATAACAACTCCCAGTAACTTTGTTACACTTATATCAGTGCTCTCGTCTAACAAGAGGCTGTACGGCCCATCACCAACATCTTCACGTAATTTGGACGCAAAATGTGGCGCCAAAATATTTTTTATTATAGCTGTACATTTCGTCCGGTGCAATTTTATATCAGCTTTAAATTCTTTTTTACATAAAGCCCCAAGATGGTCTACCGGTAATATTGAAGAATGAGCGGCAATATACAATGACAGAGAAGCCTCAGATGAGCTCTTCAATTCGTCGAACTTTGGCTTTGCCTGAAAGGTCAATTTTTGTTGTCTCGAAGAAAAGGGCTCCGCAGCTTTCAAGTGTTTTTTGCGCTTTATGTGATTAATGAAGTCATTTTTTTGGCGTTTATTTCGCATCGACAATAACTGCAGAAGGCTTTCGTATTGTTATTGCTGACTTCTTTTAACCAGCCCTGAAAATCAGGCTCAGAGAGCCATTCCTGGCGGAATTTCTGGGTGTATGGTTTACTACAGGACATAATTTCACAATAGCCTTCACTTCAGTCACTTTCTTAACAAACAAACTTAACTTTAGAACAAAACAAGCACCAATCTCTCAAATGACATAAACTTTTCACATACGTGTGAACCAGATCCGTGACCTCGGCGTAATCATGGACTCAAAAGCTTACCTTTGTACCCCACATTGATAATATCTTAAATAAATCTTTTAAGCAGTTGGGATTCATATTGCGCGTAGGTAAAGATTTCAGGAGACCTTCGACGTATAAGATATTATTTAATAGTTATGTCTGTAGTCGATTAGAATTTGCTAGTTCAGTGTGGAACCCGCTATATAAAATTCATGGCGATAGAATAGAGAGAGTGCAAAAGAAGTTTGTAAGAGCAATTGAATATCGCACTGGAAATAAATACATAGATTACACTACCGCTATGAAAAGACATAATATTTTACCCTTGAGCTTGCGTCGCGAACGCACTGATATTATACTTCTCTATAAAGTCATTAACAACATCATCGACGCCCCTGAGTTATTAAAATCTGTTTCATTTAGAGTACCCCGTCGTTGTGAGCGAGCATGTAGAAAGAAGAACCTCTTTTATATTCCTCGTAGTCGAACCGCATATGCGAGAAACGGTTTCATTAGAAGAGCATGCAGGATGTATGATGATAAGTTTCAAAATGTAGATATTTTCAGTGAAAAGTTCGGTAGTTTCAAACAACTTACATTGAAATGTATTAATGGACTTAAATTAGATAGTTAACTTTAATTTAATTGCAATTATTGTTTGTTATTAGTGTTATTGCAATGTACTTCATCTTTGTTTTTATTTTTGTTAGGATGTACGAGCATTATTTGTAACTTCGATTTGGCAACTTAGAATTTCAGGTTTAGTTTAGTAATTATATGTATTTAGGTTATATGGTTTTCATACTATATTTAAGGAAACTGTAGGTCTATAAGTTTATTACCCTATATTGTAACAATTTATCAATATAAGAGACTGTTTGTTTCTAAATAAAGAAAAAAAAAAAATACGTAAAATGAATGAATACCATGTAAGCGCAAGAAAGAAATCGTGTACGGCGACTGTGGGGAATTCCCCGTTCGCACCGCGCCGTCGATCCGAATCTCTTTATGATCTATGGTTAAGTACAATACAAAATGGTTGCGTTCAATAATTAACCTGCACTTTGGTAGTGGATTCGAAGCCGGAAAGCCACCGTGGTATGGCTAACTGAAAAAGAGCTGGAATAGTCGTAAAAAGAAGCTAAGGAGCTAAACGGGTTTTTTTAGAGCTGATACATGATAAATAGAGCCAAATCTAGCTCTAAAAGAGCTGAATTGGCAACACTGGCAACAGTGCTGCCACTGTTGCCAGCCAAAACTGTCACAGTTGTCATAACCCGAGAAACCTGAGAAAACTTCAAAATTCACAAGCTTGAAATAAAAAAAATGTGTTTTTTTTTTGAGAGAAAAACATAAATAAAGATTGTAAATGTAAATACACAAAAGCTTATTTGGTAAACACATGATGTAGAGTATTATTAGTATTTAAACTATATGTTCTGTTTATTTTGTATTATTTTAATATTAAACTTAGACATTTTTACTAATTATTATAAGCTTAATGACTGCAAATTATATATATTGTTATTTATAGCGTAGCGGTCACCATGTTACATTTGAAACGTAATGTATTCTTTGATTTAAAATCAAATAAAGCACGGTTTTTGAGTTGCCTGTTACATTTATAGTCTGTGCTAATTATTTTTTTACGACCACAGACTGATGAAAAGAGTACGAAAATGAGATAATAATAACAGCCATGAAGCATAGGAAATAGAAAACAAACGGTGTTTGATGTTTTTTTTTTACGGCATCCCCATTTTTTTAAGGCCGCGAGCAACGCAAGCTTTGATAGACATCATTATAAATAATATTTTTAAGTTTAGTTTATTGTGTTATACCGGTAAGTTTTACAATAATTTGGTTGTTTTTCATATTCAAACTTAAATAAGGTAATTAATTAATTGTGGTGT
This sequence comes from Cydia pomonella, assembly GCF_033807575.1. NCBI lineage: Eukaryota > Metazoa > Arthropoda > Insecta > Lepidoptera > Tortricidae > Cydia > Cydia pomonella. The sequence goes on along the minus strand of NW_026907770.1, from coordinate 24,536 downwards.
GAGCTTTTACTTTGTTTTTCGGCACGTGTCGTTAAGCCTTTCGGTTTTCGCTGAATTTGTGAAATGAAGGATCATGTTCTGTGAAAATACTAAATAAAGTGTGTGTTCACAAGAAAACACGCTTGGATTTATCATTACCGGCTGATTACCGTTGAAAACTCACTTGTTTACGGTTATTTTAATGTTTTATTTTTGACCGTTATGTTCCCATTGTCTGACAGGCCGTTATTGAATTCTATGAAGTTCGTTTGCGTCTCAAACTTTTTTTTTATAAAAAAAAATATATTTATTTGAGTACTATTGCATTACGCGAATTGTTGGTAGACTGCAATGTAATCTAGTTTAGTCGTTTACTCATTATTGTTATGACATATGGTGGCAGCACTGTCGCGTTTTCTTACTGTGTGTATCTATGGTGGCGGGTTAAGTTAACTGCAGTGAATATAAAGTAAAATACATTTATATTTGTGAAAAGAATTACTTGTTTTACTTAATTTCCAAGAGGTTATGGGCCCAGGCACATAATCCTATAAAATAAAGTAAAACATTTGAGTAGGACACTGTTAAGTCGAAGAAAACTACTGTCGGCACTGGCGCGGCACGTTGCGCGCATTTTGAGGTTAAGTCGACTGGGAGGAAAAATACTTGCAACGCAAGGACGGGACGACGAAACACCATGGAAGAAACTAAATTGTCCGGAAATCACATTAAATTGGAAGGAGCCTCGAATTGGAATGTGTGGAAATTCCAATCCATGATTTTGTTGCGGAGCCATGACCTTCTAGAAGTGGTACTGGGAACAAAGGTGAAGCCAGAAGTTGCAACTGAAATACCAAAATGGGAAAAGCTAGACGCGAAAGCACAAACATGGCTTGTTACAAGAATGTCAGAAAATGCAATGATGCATGTAATAACTTGTACTACGTCCGCACAAATGTGGAAGAAATTGGCTAGTGTCTACGAACAAAAATCCGAAACAAGCATCCACATCGTGCAACAGCGATTTTTTTCAATATAAGTACGAAGAGGGTACAGATATGTCTACATTTTTATCCAAAATTGAAGAAATGCAAAATCAGCTAAAGCAAATGGGAGAAGATATTTCTGAAAATTTCATCATAACAAAAGTACTGATGTCAATTCCAGATTGCTACAAGCATTTTGTATCTGCGTGGGAATCGGCGCCAGATGATAAACAAACCTATAATAATCTCGTCGCGAGATTATTAATAGAAGAGGAGCGGTTGAAAGATAAACAGGGCGAGCCTTTGCAGTCATCATCATCGGCTTTTGTTGCGAAGAAAATAGAAAAGAAAGACATTAAGTGTTATAAATGTAATCAACGGGGACATTTTCAAAGTGAGTGTCTGTTCACTCCCTACACTGCACTGCACTTCCTACCTTTTGTAATGAAACACTTCACTTGACAACTTAATACTCATTTACTCAGAAACCAAATTCACCTTATAAGGGGCTGTAGAAAAATCTTAATAGCGTGAAGTAGCCGATAGAACAGCGACATCTACTGTGAAATTGGGCAACTATAAAAACTAAACATACTACATTTAACATTATCGGCCCCCAAGGACGACTTGTCCTTCATAAAGATCCATGTAAATAAAACAAACCAAGAATAGTGAAGTAAGCAGCACGTGAAAACATGAATCAATAGTAATAAGGTTAAATTACATAGTGAAACTCAAATAGAGCTATTCTTCAAAACTAAAACACATTAAACTTCTTAACAGATAGTTAAGGATCCAGAGGTAGAGGGCAAATTTTAGCAATGGGTCTTCGAAAAGTACCATTCTTTAATTTCAACGTAACCACTCGTGTTAAACCATCTCTACCAGGATGCTTATCTATTATACGACCTAACAACCACTTTCCGGGAGGGAGTCTTTCATCCTTGACCAAAACTACTGTTCCAATATCAGGATCAGGATTAGTAACGGTCCATTTATACCGGTTTTGTAGTGTTGTTAAATACTCAGAACTCCAACGAGTCCAAAGCGATTGCAACATCCTTTGGAGCAATTGCCACCGATCCAAACGGGATACTGGCACAGTGGCGAGACTTTCTTCCGGAACAGTGATAGGAGCTTCGCCTATAAGAAAATGTCCCGGTGTAATTGGAGAAGCATCATCAATAGAATTACTGATGGGAGTTAGTGGCCGAGAATTTACACAAGACTCCACTTGAGTCAACAGTGTAGAATACTCTTCGAACGTGAGAAGAGTTTGTCCGATTACACGCTTAAGGTGAGACTTGATCGACTTCACGCCGGCTTCTCAGAGTCCACCAAAATGTGGTGAGCCAGGAGGAATAAAGTGCCATGTAGTTTGGTCATTTGCCAAAATCTCAGATATTTCTCCAACTACTTCTGAGTTCCTATTCCTAAACATGGTGTCAAGCTCTTTAGACGCTCCGATGAAGTTGGTACCACAGTCGCTCCACAGATCACTACAATGACCGCGTCTAGAAGTGAAACGACGAAAGGCGGCAATAAAAGTAGCCGTGGACAAGTCACTCACAAGTTCTAAATGAATGGCCTTGGTCACGGTGCAAACAAACAAAGCAATGTAGGCTTTACATGTACGTTGACATCTACCTGGGTACAATTTTAACTGGACTGGACCAGCAAAATCCACTCCACTTTTACGGAAGGGCTTATCTGGCGTTACACGACACGCAGGTAACTGACCCATCAATTGATTGATCGGTGTTGCAGACTGTTTGAAACAAGGGATGCATTTATGAACAACTTTCCTAACTAAATTTTTAGCACCGATTATCCAGTATTTGCAACGAATTCCATTCAGAGTCAGTTGAGGACCTCCGTGCAAACAATGAATATGAGCATCATTCACAATCAAAACAGCTAAGTGACATTTCGAGGTTAGAACGACAGGTGACTTTGTATCAAAATTAACATTTGCATTACGTATGCGACCAGTAACTCGAATAATGCCATTTTCGTCTATAAACGGGGCAAGTGGGGTCAAAACATCAGATTTCGGAAGCCTTTGGCCTTTTCTCAGCATTTGTAACTCTTCCTGAAACCAAAACTCCTGAGAGAGTCGAATGCAAACTTTTGTGGCATATCTCAATTCGGTAACTGTAAGATGCTGAGGAAAAATCTCAGGAACTATCTGATTATTTTTACATCAATGTGTGCTTTACACAGCTTTACAAATCGCAGTAAGTATGCTGTAACGCGAATCAATTTTGTCAGAGTAGAGTATCTAGCCAAATATGTAAGTCGATCATCACTCTCATTCGATACACCAGCTTGAAGTGCTACTATCTTACTATCATTTCCTTTCGAATTTTCTTTGGCTTCTAGTTGTGTTGTTGGTATGTCGAGAGAAAGTGAGCGACAGTTATCAAAATCATTCTTTTGGTGAAGTACAGTTGGTCCGCGCCACCACAACTCGCAGTCTTTAAACAGATCGGGACGAATGCCACGCGACGCAACGTCTGCAGGGTTTTCTGCCGATTTTATGTGGTGCCACCGGCCACTACTTACATTATTAACAATCTCAGTGACTCTATTAGCTACGTACGTTTTCCAAGTGCTAGGGTTTCTTCGAAGCCACGCTAAGACAATCATTGAATCTGTCCACGCAAATACAGATTCTTCGGGCAAACGAAGACTGTGCTGAACATCTTTGAGTAACTTCGAGAGCAATACCGCGCCACACAGTTCCAATCGTGGGACGGAGACTTGTTTTACTGGTGCCACTTTTGTTTTAGCAATGACAAGTGACACGTAGATTCCGTGGGGCGTGATAACTCGCAAGTAAACAACAGCAGCGTAAGCTAAACAAGAGGCATCACTGAACCCGTGAATTTCCACTCTTTCCTTGCCGTCAAATTGTGTGTGAACCCAACGATCTAAATACAATATTGGCATGTGACAGAGCTGGTCCCTGTAGCTTGACCACTCTGTGGCAAGTTCGAGAGGAAGTTCATCTGTCCAACCAATACCACTCAACCAAAGTTTTTGCAAAAACATTTTTGCAGTGATAATCACAGGCCCTAAAAAACCTAAAGGGTCATATGATTTAGCTATGTCCGACAGTACTGACGTTTTGGTGAAGCGTTCTGTGGGTTCCGAAATATCTACCTTAAGTTCGAAGACATCGTGATGTGAGTTCCATTTGATACCTAAAGCTTTGATGGTATCATCAAGCTTAATCTCGACACTTGGTTGATTAGTTTTTTCCGAACTAGGAATATTCTTCAACACGTCAGGACTGTTGGATGCCCATTTGTGCATTTCAAATTTCCCTTTTGCCATAGCTTGTGTGATACGACTCTGTAACTTAGTTGCTTGTTCCACGTCATTCGCACCAGTGAGTAAGTCATCCATATAAAAGTCATTACTTATAATTTCAACTAAGTCTGGGAATTGCTCTTTTTCGTCTTGTGCAAGCTGCTTCAATGTGCGAATAGCGAGGAACGGAGCACATGACGTACCATATGTCACAGTTAACAAACGTTTCTCGACGATTTCATCTTGTGGAGATGAGCGCCACAGTATGCGCTGATAGTCAACATCTTCTTTAGCGACGAGTATCTGGCGATACATTTGCTTTACGTCAGCAAGCAAACAAATCTTGTGAGTACGCCAACGAACAATGAGGTCTCGCAAGTCTTGTAATAGTGATGGTCCAATAAGTAACTCGTCGTTCAGAGATGAGCCATTTGACGGCTGTGCAGTTCCATCAAAGACCACGCGAAGCTTTGTTGTGCTGCTGGATTCTCTTATCACAGCGTGGTGGGGGAGATGATAGACTTTGTGAGTTGGCTTATGTTGTGGGTCTACATCTTCTAGATGATTCAGCTTCTGATATTGATCGATGAAGTCCGCATAATCCTTCTGAAATTTAGGCTTGTTTGCGAATCTTTTCTCCATGTGCATTAGTCTCTGTAATGCGATCTGTCGAGAGTCGCCTAAGTTATTTTCGTGATCATCTTTAAAAGGTAATCGTACGACATATCGTCCATCATCTTGTCTATAGTGGGTTTCTTTATAGTGCTCTTCACATTGTTTTTCAAGATGTGTTATCGGTTTCTCATGTGGCTTGTACTCTTCAGTCTCCCAGAATTTGCGTAGGAGTTGATCTACCTCGATGAGTGCGTGGTGAGCTACAATATTGTGAGGTGGCAGATCACTTCGTGATTTAGACGCTCCAGAGACAAACCATCCGAGTTTCGAGTTTTGTGCTATAAGCTTGTCATCGTTATATTTGTGAAGTCCGTCTAGCAAAATAAATGCATAGACCTCGGCGCCCAGTAGAACATCAATAGGTCCCGGCGATTGCATGTGAGGATCCGCTAGTTGCAATTGGGACAGGGCAGGCCATTGTGAGATGTCAAACTCCTTTGAGGGTAACCAACCATTTATCTTCGAGAGTACGTGAGCGTTAACTTGCATTATATAGTGAGTGTCTATCGGTGAGTAAATATCTAAGTTAACGACGTGTCGTGGCAATGATGCTTGATCTTCGAGACCTGTGATATTAGCTGGCTGCAAAGTCTTCTTAGTCGCAGTAGTTGCACTGCAGACTCCGTAATGAAGGTTCCTTGTGAGCCTTGGTCAATAAGGGCTCTGAGTTGTACGAGAGAACCACTGCTATCTTTCAAGCATATCTGTGCTGTGGCTAATATCACTTGTTTTCCTCTTTGTGAGACCTTCAGACTTGTGAGTTGCTTGGTTTGTGTGTCATCAGGTTCTGTGGGTTTCTCCATAGTGACTGTATTCGCAGTTATACTCTGGTGGTGTAAAAGCGTATGGTGTTTGCGATTACAGGTTCTACATGTTGTGGCTTGTCTACAATTCCGTATGGAATGTCCTTTGACAAGGCAATTGAAGCATAAGTTGTTGTTTCTTACAAATTCTTTGCGTTGATCTATGTCGAGTTGTGCAAATTCCGTGCAGTGGCAGATGTAGTGACTTTTCTTACAATATGTGCATTCCGTATCAACTTCAGCGGTGAAAGATCCCACATTCTTTATTTTAGGTGCAGTAGCTGGTGGTTGAAATGTGGTCTCTTTCTTATCTTTCTTCTGTGTCGCTTGTACCATTTCCATCGCTCTGAATCGTCCCTCTAAGTATGATGTGAGCTTCTTATACGTGGGTAACTCTATAGATGAACCAAGCGATTGCTCCCAAGCTTTGTGAGTTTCACTATCTAACTTGGATACCACAATATGCACGATTATCGAATCCCAAGTAGTTGTATCAATCTGCAAATTTGCTAGACTACTGAGACACTGGTTTGTAGTATCAAGAAGATCCTTGAGATTTTTAGAGCATTCGTACGTGAGTTTCTTCTGATTGAGCAGGCGATTCAGTATGGTATTAGCTATCACTCTATCATTGCTGTAGCGGCAGACTAAGGCGTTCCAAGCCTTCCCATAATTTGCGGCTGTGAGTTCGAAATGACGGACTACTTGTTCTGCTTCACCCTTCAAGCTTGACCTCAAATAATGATGCTTGTGTATGTCACTCAGACCTGGCTCATTGTGTACCATAGAGATAAACAAATCCTTGAAGTGCATCCATTCTTGGTAATCACCGGAAAATGAAGGGAGGTTTATCGGTGGGAGTTTACTCTTTGTGACAACTTGAGGTTGAGATGCATGAGGCACTTGAGGTGAGGCACCTTCTTGTATTATGACAGATTCCGTCAGTTCCAATAAACTAGTCTTGAACTCCATATAGAAATCTTCAACATCATTATAGAGTGCTTTCAGTTCCTTTTTCTCTTCGACGCTTACTGAAGACTTAAGAATTTCTCGGTGTTCAGCAAGGAATTGATTCCAGTATTCTTCAAGCGACTCTATCCGTATTTTCAAGTAACTTGCTGTATAACGCGTTGACGAAGTTTTCTTGTGATTAGTGTGAAGTCTTTTAATCTGACTAAAAAGTTCTTCTTGTGATGCTATGTTAGCCATTATTGTTTTAAAATTTGCTAAGTGAATGACAGATTTCAAAGTCTATTTGATTCTAAGTTTATTTTTGAACACAATTTTTCAAAGTGTTTTTTCAACCGAAATTACGCTAAGTCCAAGAATTCACAAAATCGACTAAGTCCAAAATTTAAACAAATTATTCTAAGTGTTTTTTCGACGGTTTTTTTTCTAAGTCCTAAATTCACTCGAAATTGCACTATGTCTTTTTTCACACGAAATATTCTAAGTGTGTGTTACCGCGAAAATTGACTAAGTCTTTGACACTTCACATTTCCACTGTCACTGTACTCACGATTATCCGGTTCGAAGGACCAATGTTCACTCCCTACACTGCACTGCACTTCCTACCTTTTGTAATGAAACACTTCACTTGACAACTTAATACTCATTTACTCAGAAACCAAATTCACCTTATAAGGGGCTGTAGAAAAATCTTAATAGCGTGAAGTAGCCGATAGAACAGCGACATCTACTGTGAAATTGGGCAACTATAAAAACTAAACATACTACATTTAACAGTGTCACAGTAAAAAGTGCTACTACTGTAAAAAGCAGGGACATTTAAAAAGTGAATGTTGGTTTAGGAAAAATAAAAACAAAGAAAGTAACGCGTTTGTGAGTACATCTGGACAGTTACAAAAAGCACAGTGGTTAGTGGACACTGGGTGTAGTGATCATATGTGCCCTGATCGGGATTTGTTTACAACATATACTCCAGAATTATCGAACAAAACAATCACTGTCGGTAATGGTCATTTGTGCAGTGTGCATGGTTACGGACAGATGGCGGTGCAAGTCTATGACGGCGACAAATGGATTGACACGACCATAGACAACGTTATGTTTGTACCGGAATTAAAAACAAACTTATTATCTGTCAAATGTCTTACAGATCGAGGTTATGTGATGATCACCGATAAAAAGATTTGCAAAATTGTGAAACAAAATAAAGTGTGTGCGGTAGCGTATCATTGCATTACAAACACGGAGCAGCGAACGTGGCTCAGTCGGAATCAAGTTTAATGGACTGGCATAATAAACTTGTTCACCAAAACATGCAACACGTCAAGACCGTGCTTAAAAACAATAATATCTTAGTGAAAGACGATACGGACGTAAAGTGCGAGAGCTGTCTGGAGGGCAAAATACACCGTTTCGATACCTCCTACGTATACTGGTACAAGTGCAGAATCATAATTTTACAGGAGAGCCGTTCAAAGGTTGCAACATCTGTAACTTTGTGATTTTTAAATATAATTTTTCAAAATTTTGGATTGGTTCCAAAAAATATATTTAGATTTTATCTGTATTCATGGAATTTAGAAATTACTAATAGTTTTTGAGAAAATTGCAAATACACTAGTATACGCGTATTTTACATGTTGTAGTTGTGTGGTATACTGAGCTAGTTACCACTTGTGACAGTATACGTCGTAGTATGTGGATTGATGATTTAACGATATTTTGATACTGTATCTAAATAGTTCGATCAAATATATTGTTTTAGTTTGCAATGAAAAATAAAGTAGATGTTCTTTTACTTCTTATTTACTTTAATATTATATCGATTTATGAACTTTGTTTGCACTTGCATCAATATACGCTAAAATTAATATTTCACTTGTATCACTATACCGCTAGTAATGTTTTAACAGTACCATATATAAAATAGAAAAAAATATATAAAAAAATGCACGTGTATATCTAATTAAATTTTTTATTATAAAAAAAGATTACAAAGGTAGTTTAATAGTAATTTCAGCCTTTTTGATCACTCGATCAGTCTTGTGTCAAGATTCTTACCTCTATTGTTACTTAAGCAAATAAAAAACATATAATCATCACATTTTAAGGCGAGCTTTGTAATAACATATTCTTACTATACTATTACAAAAGTATGATCTAGGATCGCAATAAGTTACATTTAACTTTGGCCCCTTATTTGTTTAACTACGTAATTGAACTTAATATTAACATAATACAACTGAGATCACTTGAATCTTTTTTGAAACAATATATAGTAATAAAACATTAAATGTCTCTTTAAAAACACTTCCTCTATTTAAATATTGCTAATATTTCTTATTTAATTAAACAAACATAAAGTTTAGTTTTTTAACTTAAATATGTAGGCAGACAAATCAGTCATTTATTTTAAATAATAACATGGCACAACTAAAATCACTTCGACCGATAATTATAATTAAAGATCTTATATCTCAATCTTATATAAAATCAGCAAAAAAGCAGTAACAAAATAAACTCCTTCTACAAAGAAACATTGATAACATTGCATATTTAATAAAACAAGATTTAACACCGTTTTACTCAATCCCAATAGAAAATATAGTACTTTATCACATTTTTTTTTTCATGGGATAGTGTTATAACTTACACTAATTTGTGATAAAATTCGTGGTATTTAGCAGGTATTGTACCAGTCTTACAAAGATCATTAAGATCTTTCAATTTTTGTTTATCAATTGGCAATGGTGCCTGGTAAGCTACAGTAATATTATTCAGCCCAACTTCAAGCTCACTTAATCGGCTCCTTGTCTGTTTAATGGAAGCACATTCAATGGATTCGTATTCCTGTTCAAATGTGTATTTGTAGTTTATCTTGAAAGGCTCCTCGTGTGATATAAATATTTCACACATTTGGCTCCACATAACGGTTTGCTTGTTTGTCCCTTTTTTCCAATTACTGAATAGCTTCAGACAAGCCTTGAAATCAAATATCGAGTCTTGGGACACTTCTATAACTTCGTACGGTTTCTCTGTTTTCGCCATACGCATAGCCATGTACCATTGCTCAGGCGTGTATATATTAATGTTTTTTGTTTTCCTTTCAATCAAAGCATGCATGCTGTCACCTTCATTTTGGGTATGCCCAACTACCATAAAGCGATGTACTATTGAAATATTATATTTCCAGCATGCGTACATGTACATGAGAAAAACAATTCGGTTGCGGTTTTGCCCTCCGCAGTTGTCAGACCAGAACCTGAATTCTTTTATATTATCTGGGATTTTAGATTGAATTAAATGCAGAACATTGCTAGCAATTTCGTTAGCACCTCTTTTAGCTATTTGTTCATTCCAACAGTAACACCGGCCTTCAAGTGAACCCATGTCAAAGGTTGAGAAATTAAAAACATTAAGTTTTCTCTTGTAGTAAAATACGCTTATGTTACCGTGCGGAGTACTTAAGGTTTTCTGCAGATCAAATACAACGGTAAGTATTTCTTTATTTTGTGTAGCTGTCTCTTTGTCGCTTTTCTTTAAATCTCTTGCCCTATCCTTTTCATCTAAATGCAACGCTTGCTCTGATTGTTCTTTTACAGACGGTTCTTCAAGGTTCTCATAAATGTGGCAAGTATCACACTTATCTTTTTTTGGTATGTGAAACGATAATTTGAAATTTTTGTTCACGATATCACGGTACTGCCTGACGTTTAAAGCTTTTTCTTCATACTTGGTGTAGTCAAACCACTCTATATACAAATTGAACAGTTTACTATAAGTTAAACTGCCGTCAAGGTACAGTTTATCTGATCGTTTTCTGACTAAATGACTTTCGACGGGAGCTAAAGAGTTTACATGATCGCAAACACTCTTAATAACATCTGGCTGTATAGTTTTCGGGTGATTATTATGCTTGCCTCTACGATCGGGTTCGATAGAACCATTTCCTTGATAAAACTTATCCAAGGCAGTTTTTAGGAAGTTATAGCTAATAGCCAGTGTATTTAGGAACATTAACTTGCACACGGGTATGGCAGCAATATCACCAGTATCTTCGTTCTTTTTTGGAAAAAAAATATTTAACAGTGCAAGTTCTCATGGAGTCAGATTTAGTTGTTCTATTTACCTTTTCTCGTTTTGCATATTTAGCGATAAAGTCCCATTGTCTTGTATGATTGCCTATCTTCCAAAACATATTAAATATTTTTTCCCGTTCCGATTGGGTTAGATGAACCGTGCACTTCTTTTTACACGTCGGGGGGCAGGGTGGTTTGATTTGTTTTTCTAATTTAATTTTACCATTTCTACTCGTATATTTTAAGCCGCGATTAACATTGTACTTCCGTTTTTCGTCAATCCACATATCTTGATAAGTTTCTCGCAAGTTACCTAAGTCTTTTTTCTTTTGAGATTTTCGTTTACGATTACCTGGTGTGCTTAATGGTGAGCCAGTGTAATCACTAGGGAAGGGCGAATTATCATTTCCAAAGTCCAAACATGTATCGGAGCCTGTTGGAGAAAAATCTCTTAAATTTAATGGCATCGGGGTCAAGCATTGTATTGATTCTTGAGTCATATTTAGGTCTGATATTGGTGAGTTTGTATAATCAATAGGCAAAATTGAACTTTCATCCCAGTCTTCAAATTCTTGCGAGTTTCCTTTTTGCTGACATGTTTTTCGCGTGGTCTTTAAAACTTGCCTTGTATTTAACTTATTTGAATTTACATCATGTACATCTGCAACGACAGAAATTATTTGATGCTCCACAGAATTTGGCGAACCACAACTTTGCTGCAGTGAAGTATTACTGAAGAGAACAGTTTCTGAAAACGGTTCCGATTCTATGGAATCTAAATCTATTTTATCTAGAAACTCAATTTCATCACGTAAAGTCTCTGCTCCTGGAGGTAGCGGCGATTCTGAAATAAAAAAAATATTGCAGAATAAGCATCACTTATATCAATATACGCAGTTCAGTAACAATTTACACTTAAGAATTTTGTACCCGTATACTGATACAACTAACAAAAATCTTATAAAGCCGTTTTGTACAGGATATTGCAATATAAATTTGTGTTAACAGATATATTGTAAGCTTTTTTAAATACTTACCGCTAGAATCACGATCTCTTGTTTCATTTAAAACCATTGAAACGAGATTTCTTCCGCGTGTCCGCTTCATTTTACAATGTTATTATTTATCAGCAATTAAATATCATTTAAGTAATGCAAACTTAACATATTTATTAAAATCTAATGTACGTAGACTGCGTATTGGACGTATGGCACGTTATATAATACAGTTTAAACGGTCCGCACGCAGCGACGGCTAGCGTTCATACTGAGGCAACTGCCAGTTACACTCGACTTCTAGGGAATGCAATAACCGGGCGTTTTTCATTACCGGTAATTTACCGATGCAAGGTCCCACTAACCGGTTAACCGGTAAATTACCGGTTATACGTTTATGAAATAAAAAACATTGATTTTGCATTATTTTCGTCAGTAACCTTTAAAAGTAATCAACAGCACGTTATAGAAACATCGAGAAAACAAAATAATGAAAATAAACCATAAACATTAAACAAGATATATTTACTAATCATATTAAATAAAAAATCAAACATGTATCATTTCAAAGCGAAATGAACTTGTACATTAAATAAGCAACATCAAACTTTTTTAATTCTTTAAAAATCGCAGTAATCAAAGGGTAACAAAAATTATAACTAAAGAGTGACAGTCGTCATTTAAATGTCATACAAGTTTGCATTTACACATCTATCAATATAATATTGTTATTAAAGTAACTGAAACCGTAATCAACATTCATTAAAATCTAGTAAATATAAGAAAAAAAAATTTAACAGCAAGAATTTACTTTAAAATTGCACTTTAAGAGGCCGTTATCGATTTTAGTCGCAAAAATGTCAAATTGATAGATTAAGCGCATGAAATTGTACACCTTTTGTTAACTATTAAAAATGACAAGTATTGGTTTCTTTTAGCACGTCTTGTTATCTTTCATTATAATAAATATATTTTTTTAAACAGACTCACGTAATTAGTAATGTTTTTTTTTTCTGATGAACGTTTAGGTAAACGCGCGAAAAGCAGTGATTTTGTCGATCTTATTTGTAAATTTCGTTAAGTTTGGACTGCTAAAAATGGTAATTTTGTATTACACATATCCTGTACTTCAACTTTAATAAACTACATTTTTGTTACTATAAATTTGAAGTAGTGTAAATGAAAGTTAGACGAAATCAATTTTCTCCAGAAATAACTTCAAAACAAGTGACAATTTCTCTGAAAATTGACTTAATTTCAACGTAATTTTGATACTTAAACAATCTACAACATTTGCTGAAACTGTTCTTATACATCATTTTGTATAATTTACTACCATAATTTATATGAATTTTTAAAAACTATCCCTTCTCGTTACCTATTACCGGGGACGCACGGACGGTGTACAATTCCAACGACTAAATCTATCAATTTAAAATGTTTGCTCTAAAATCGTTACCGGGCTCTTAAGATAGGAGTTGGAATCAGGAACATGTCATCATCAGATCATTCTGTTAATTATACATATATAAAATAATTGCGTTTGTTTAATATCTAGGCGATTAATTAGAATGTTGCTTAGACATTCGTGAACGATATCTTGAACACAAGTAACCAGCGGTAGAAAATGTTCTTTCGCATTCTACACTTGTCGGACACTACAGACTAAAACAAAGGACACTGAACATAGTAAGGCGGGTCGGGTAGGGGTGGCGAGAAGGGAAAGGGCGAGGGATTAGCGACCACTCAAAAACATTGCTTCCTAAATAGTTCCTACTCCGACGAAATCATAAGATGCAGAAAAGTAAGTATTTTAAGTGTCTCTTCGTAATCGTAAACCGTAGTAATTGTTTTTTTTTGTAAGTACGAAGACATAGATGGGCTAATTCAACAGGTTTTTACATTTTTATTTGCCTATACAACGTTCGGTAAATTCCCGGTTACGGCTGGATATTACCGGTATTTTACCGACTGTAATATTGGTCAAATTACCGGGTAACCGGTTAACCGGTTAACCGGTTAGCATTCCCTATCGACTTCCCCCACCTCGTCGCAATATCGGTGCCGCGTAAAGTGACGCAAGTGCCTTACACCTGTATACGTCGTACCATTTAGCAAAGCTGTGTTAGATGCGTTGATATACGTCACTTTATTTCTGAAACTATTAGGAATATCCGTACCAAATTTTTGTAGTGGGTAGATATAGACATATTAATCACAAAACTGTTAAAAACAAAAAATCTCAAAAATGTCACTTGCACCAGTATACTTAGGAGGTATCGGTTTGCCTTTCAGTGCCAGTGAAACCAAGACGACAAGGACCTGCGAACTAATACATGCAGACACATGCGGGCCAATGGAGGTGCCGTCTGTGGGAGGATCCAGGTACTTCGTTATCCTAAAAGATGACTACTCAAACTTCAGATCTGTATACTTTGTAAAAGGTAAGGATGAAGTGAAGAAATGCATTGAAAACTTCATAAACAGAGCTGAGAATACCACCAACAATAAAGTGCTTTACTTCAGATCGGACAACGGACTAGAATTTATGAATAAGGCTGTGCAAGACATATTTTCTAAACGTGGCATAATACACCAAAGAACAGTGCCATACACAGCAGAACAAAATGGAAAAGCAGAACGCGAAATTAGAACGTTGTCTGAGGCAGCTAGAACAATGTTGTGTGCGGAAAGTTTGCCAAAGAAGCTGTGGGCAGAAGCTGTTAAAACGGCAGCTTATGTTTTAAATAGAACCAGTAACAGCAATGAAGTTGGAAAAACCCCATATGAAACATGGACCAATAAACACTACGACATAAATAATTTAAAAGTGTTTGGTACTCCTGTTTATGCTCACATCCCGAAGGAAAAGAGAACAAAGTGGGATTCAAAAGGAGAAAAGGGAATACTGGTTGGCTATGGAGAAGATGTTAAGGGCTACAGAGTGTTTTTCGAAAAGTACAACTGTGTTGAAACCAAAAGAGATGTTGTGTTTCTGGAACAAGGTCAGGAAGAGAAGGGACGGATAGTTCGGCTAGATTATGACACAGAGTTACCCGCAAGTGCTAATGAGGATCAGGAGAGACCTGTGGAAGGAGAGGTCCCACCAAGTGAGAATGTGGAGCGACTGGAGTCCGGAGAGGGTGAGCGGCCATCTGGCCAAGTCGTGTCTAGCCCAAATAAATCCACAGAGACATTAGAAAGCAATGGAAGTACATATGTTCCATGCACCAGCGATGAGGGATCTAGTGATGAAGTTGAAGATCACATACCACGATGCCAGAGAGCTACTCGTGTAAGAAAACAGACTTCATTCTATAATTGCCATCATGTCTCTTCAGAAGTAGGAGAGCCAAAAACATACAAAGAAGCTATGCGCAGGAAAGACGCCAACAAGTGGCAGGAGGCTATAGAAAAGGAACTGCAGACCCTGAGAGACAACAATACTTGGGAGTTTTGTGACAAGCCTGTCACTGAAAAGACTGTAAGTAGCAAGTGGGTTTTTTAAATTAAAAATGGTGATCAATATAAAGCTAGGTTAGTAGCCAGGGGCTTTGAACAAAGTGAAATGATTGATTTATGCGAAATATATGCGCCGGTAGCTAACCTATCTACCTTTAGGTTGTTTGTATCTGTAGCTACAAAATTAAACTTACCCATTTACCAGATGGATGTAACGGGAGCTTTTTTATATGGAAATATTGAGGAAACTGTATTTTTAGAATTACCAGAAGGTGCTTATAGTGGTAATAAAAATGTTGTTAAATTACAGAAATCATTGTATGGTTTAAAGAAATCACCAAAGTATTGGAATGATACATTTAATTCCGTAACTAGATTTTGCTTGGTGCGCGGGGCCCGTGGGCCCCGCGGTGTGCATGGTGCTGTAGTTGGTATTGTTGTTTTTGTAGTTGGTGCTGTTGTTAGTGTTGTTGTTGATGAGTTGTTGTTGTAGGTGCCGTTGTTTGAGTGAAAAAGTTAGTTTTCCAAAGGGAAAAGGTAAAGCAGTTAGAGTTTTGCTTGGTGCGCGGGGCCCGAGGGCCCCGCGGTAGTTGTGTAGTTTGTTGTTTGTGTTGTTGTTAGTGTTGTTGTTAATGTTGTTGTTGATGAGTTGTTGTTGTAGGTGTCGTTGTTTGAGTGAAGAAGTTTGTTTTCCAAAGGGAAGAAGTGGTGCAGTTGTACTTCAGCTGCGCGTGCGAGCATGCACTCGGCCTCGCGTATGTTGTTATTAATGTTGTTGTAGTGTTTGTTGTTGTTGCTGTTAGGTGTAATAGTTTGTGTTTTCCAAAGGGAAAAGGTAAAGCAGTTGTACTTTTGCTTGCAAGGAATGGTCCGCGTGCGAGCACGCACTCCCGCAGCTCGGCCTTCGGCCTCGCGTGCTTGGGCGATCCAATGGGACGCTCCGGGCCTTCGGCCCTACGCGGAGCTCGGCCTTCGGCCTTCGCTGGGTTTCGAAGCTCAGCGTCGGGCCTTCGGCCCGCCGCTTCGCTTATTAAGATAGTTAACTTGTAACCGGTTCGCTCTATAAATGCACTTTTCCCGTTATTTTTAGTATAAAATATATTTGTTTTCCAAAGGGGAAAAGTAATGCGGTTGTACTTCCTATTTGGGCCGCACTCTCGCAGCTCGGCCTTCGGCCTCGCGTGCTTGGGCGTTCCAATGGGACGCTCCGGGCCTTCGGCCCTACGCGGAGCTCGGCCTTCGGCCTTCGCTGGGTATCGAAGCTCAGCGTCGGGCCTTCGGCCCGCCGCTTCGCTTATTAAGACAGTTAACTTGTAATCGATTCGCTCTATAAATGCACTTTTCCCGTTATTTTTAGTATAAAGAATATTTGTTTTCCAAAGGGGAAAGGTAATGCGGTTGTACTTCCGCTTTGGGCCGCACTCTCGCAGCTCGGCCTTCGGCCTCGCGTGCTTGGGCGATCCAATGGGACGCTCCGGGCCTTCGGCCCTACGCGGAGCTCGGCCTTCGGCCTTCGCTGGGTTTCGAAGCTCAGCGTCGGGCCTTCGGCCCGCCGCTTCGCTTATTAAGGTACTCGGGGAGGGTTGGTTTCGCTTCGGGAGTAGTGCGGGAAGTTGGAGCTTAAACACGACCCAATAGTAAAAGTGTCTTGACAAGCTCACGTCGGGCCTTCGGCCCGCAGTTTCGCTTGTCTAAGACACTTTTCCTATTGGGTCGTGTTTAAGCTCCAACTTCCCCTTCTCAGGTGACGCTTCGGGCCTTCGGCCCTACGCGGAGCTCGGCCTTCGGCCTTCGCTAGCCTCGACGCTTATCAAGACAGTTGACTTGGTAGAACGCTTGGGAGCACCTTGTGCACGCAGCTCGGCCTTCGGCCTCGCTTTAAATTACTGGGGGTTGCACGCTTGGGGGTCGGGGAGAAGGCTCCGGGCCTTCGGCCCTCCGCCGGGGTCGGCCTTCGGCCTCCCAGCCTGAAGCTCGCCCTTCGGGCTCGCTTAACACAGTTTTAATATAGGATTTCGCTTTGTTCCTCACGCCCGCAGCTCGGCCTTCGGCCTCGCCCAAAATTACTGGGAGTAGGACACGCTTGGCCACTCGGGGTGAAGCTCCGGGCCTGGCGGCCCTCCGCGGGGTCGGCCTTCGGCCTCCCAGCCTGAAGCTCGCCCTTCGGGCTCGCTTAACCTACTTGGAAATTTGACTTTGCCCCTGTCCGCCGCCATTTTGGATTTTTCCAAAAAACTTTTTTTCATATGGTAATCTTGGCCCCCAGGCTCGCCGCATGCAAAATCTCAGCGCGCTCGGACCAACATAAAAAAAAGAAAAAAAAAAGTCGGCCATTTTGAATTTTTTTGATGCAGTTTTATTTGTCTCGGGGCCCTCTATGACATTTGGTCGAGCACCCCCCACCTATCACGCACCGTTTGAGAGTTGCCATACAAAAGTAAACTGGCCATTTTTCCGCCATCTTGGATTTTTTCCAAAAAATTTTTTTTCCATAGGAGTCATTGGGGCTCCGAGATACCGCGACCAAAATTTCAGACCGCTCGGACCTTTTTGAAGTTTTAGAAAAAAAAAAAGTCGGCCATTTTGAATTTTTTTTTTCTTACTCAGATTCCACTCGGAGCCCTCTATGACATTTGGTCGAGCTCCCCCGACCTATCTCTCACCGCTTAGCATGTGGGGGATTCGAAAAAAAATCCCATACAAAATTTTTTTCGAGCTAAAAAAAAAAAAAAATTTTTTTTCGAATGCGGGGGCCCATATGTACCCACATACCGGTTCTCGGCGCTCTCGGACCGTTTTGAAATTTCGGCGCCATTTTGAGTCGGCCATTTTGAATTTTTTTAAATGCCATTCCATTTGTCTCGGGGCCCTCTATGACATTTGGTCGAGCACCCCCCACCTATCTGTCACCGTTTAAAAGTTGCCATACAAAATAAAAGTGGCCATGGTGTCCGCCATCTTGGATTTTTTCCAAATTTTTTTTTCCATACCGATCTAGAGGGCCCCGAGATTCCGTGACCGAAATTTGAGCGCGCCGGGACCGACTTGAAAATCGGCCGCCATTTTGAATCCGCCATTTTGAAAAAAAAATGGCGGCCTCCGAAACTGCCCAGGGTCCTCTGTGACATTTGGTCGAGCATCCCCCCACTATCTCCCACCGTTTAGCCGGGCCGTCAAACATTTTTCTGTCCCGATCCGGTAGACCGAATGTCGGATTTTTCCGGAGGTCACCGGACCGCCCCCTGTACGGCCGTACCAAACTCGAATCCCCCCCGCGCCTCCTTCCGGGAGAACAATTCGTGTCGATTCACGTTCGGGCTGCAGCTTTATATAATATAGACTAGTATGTTGCTTTGTGCGCGGGGCCCGAGGGCCCCGCGGTAGTCGTGTAGTTTGTTGTTTGTGTTGTTTGTCATGTTGTTTATGTTGTTGTTAATGAGTTGTTGTAGTTGGTGCTGTTGTTTAGGTGTAAAAGTTTGTTTTCCAAAGGGAAAAGGTAAAGCAGTTAGAGTTTTGCTTGGTACTGGTGTGCGTGGTACTGTTGTTTTGTAGTTGGTACTGTTGTTTATGTTGTTGTGTTTTCCAAAGGGAAAAGGTAAAGCAGTTGTACTTTTGCTTGCAAGGAATGGTCCGCGTGCGAGCACGCACTCCCGCAGCTCGGCCTTCGGCCTCGCGTGCTTGGGCGATCCAGTGGGACGCTCCGGGCCTTCGGCCCTACGCGGAGCTCGGCCTTCGGCCTTCGCAATATAGTTACTTTGGGGGTTGAAGGGAAGTTGGAGCTTAAACACGACCCAATAGTAAAAGTGTCTTGACAAGCTCACGTCGGGCCTACGGCCTTCGGCCTCCGGCCCGCCGTTTCGCTTGTCTAAGACACTTTTACTATTGGGTCGTGTTTAAGCTCCAACTTCCCCGCTGGCGAGCCTCGAAGGGGACGCTTCGGGCCTTCGGCCCTACGCGGAGCTCGGCCTTCGGCCTTCGCTAGCCTCGACGCTTCGCCGTCGGGCCTTCGGCCCGCCGGCTCCGCGTATTAAGACAGTTGACTTGTTGCCGGTTCGCTTTATAAATTTTCCCGTTATTTTTGTTGTTATTAATATAAATAAGATTTATTTTCCAAAGTGGAAAGTTAATGCGGTTGTACTTCCGCTTTGGGCCGCACTCTCGCAGCTCGGCCTTCGGCCTCGCGTGCTTGGGCAATCCAATGGGACGCTCCGGGCCTTCGGCCCTACGCGGAGCTCGGCCTTCGGCCTTCGCTGGGTTTCGAAGCTCAGCGTCGGGCCTTCGGCCCGCCGCTTCGCTTATTAAGACAGTTAACTTGTTGTCGGTTCGCTTTATCACTTTTCCCGTTATTTTTGTTGTTATTAATATAAAGATTATATGTTTTCCAAAGGGGAAAAGTGATGCGATTGTACTTCCGCTTTGGGCCGCACTCTCGCAGCTCGGCCTTCGGCCTCGCGTGCTTGGGCTATCCAATGGGACGCTCCGGGCCTTCGGCCCTACGCGGAGCTCGGCCTTCGGCCTTCGCTGGGTTTCGAAGCTCAGCGTCGGGCCTTCGGCCCGCCGCTTCGCTTATTAAGACAGTTAACTTGTAACCGGTTCGCTCTATAAATGCACTTTTCCCGTTATTTTTAGTATAAAGAATATTTGTTTTCCAAAGGGGAAAGGTAATGCGGTTGTACTTCTGCTTTGGGCCGCACTCTCGCAGCTCGGCCTTCGGCCTCGCGTGCTTGGGCAATCCAATGGGACGCTCCGGGCCTTCGGCCCTACGCGGAGCTCGGCCTTCGGCCTTCGCTGGGTTTCGAAGCTCAGCGTCGGGAAAAGGTAAAGCAGTTGTACTTTTGCTTGCAAGGAATGGTCCGCGTGCGAGCACGCACTCCCGCAGCTCGGCCTTCGGCCTCGCGTGCTTGGGCGATCCAGTGGGACGCTCCGGGCCTTCGGCCCTACGCGGAGCTCGGCCTTCGGCCTTCGCAATATAGTTACTTTGGGGGTTGAAGGGAAGTTGGAGCTTAAACACGACCCAATAGTAAAAGTGTCTTGACAAGCTCACGTCGGGCCTACGGCCTTCGGCCTCCGGCCCGCCGTTTCGCTTGTCTAAGACACTTTTACTATTGGGTCGTGTTTAAGCTCCAACTTCCCCGCTGGCGAGCCTCGAAGGGGACGCTTCGGGCCTTCGGCCCTACGCGGAGCTCGGCCTTCGGCCTTCGCTAGCCTCGACGCTTCGCCGTCGGGCCTTCGGCCCGCCGGCTCCGCTTATTAAGACAGTTGACTTGTTGCCGGTTCGCTTTATAATTTTTCCCGTTATTTTTGTTGTTATTAATATAAATAAGATTTATTTTCCAAAGTGGAAAGTTAATGCGGTTGTACTTCCGCTTTGGGCCGCACTCTCGCAGCTCGGCCTTCGGCCTCGCGTGCTTGGGCAATCCAATGGGACGCTCCGGGCCTTCGGCCCTACGCGGAGCTCGGCCTTCGGCCTTCGCTGGGTTTCGAAGCTCAGCGTCGGGCCTTCGGCCCGCCGCTTCGCTTATTAAGACAGTTAACTTGTTGTCGGTTCGCTTTATCACTTTTCCCGTTATTTTTGTTGTTATTAATATAAAGATTATATGTTTTCCAAAGGGGAAAAGTGATGCGATTGTACTTCCGCTTTGGGCCGCACTCTCGCAGCTCGGCCTTCGGCCTCGCGTGCTTGGGCTATCCAATGGGACGCTCCGGGCCTTCGGCCCTACGCGGAGCTCGGCCTTCGGCCTTCGCTGGGTTTCGAAGCTCAGCGTCGGGCCTTCGGCCCGCCGCTTCGCTTATTAAGACAGTTAACTTGTAACCGGTTCGCTCTATAAATGCACTTTTCCCGTTATTTTTAGTATAAAGAATATTTGTTTTCCAAAGGGGAAAGGTAATGCGGTTGTACTTCTGCTTTGGGCCGCACTCTCGCAGCTCGGCCTTCGGCCTCGCGTGCTTGGGCAATCCAATGGGACGCTCCGGGCCTTCGGCCCTACGCGGAGCTCGGCCTTCGGCCTTCGCTGGGTTTCGAAGCTCAGCGTCGGGCCTTCGGCCCACCGCTTCGCTTATTAAGACAGTTAACTTGTAATTGGTTCGCTCTATAAATGCACTTTTCCCGTTATTTTTAGTATAAAGAATATTTGTTTTCCAAAGGGGAAAAGTAATGCGGTTGTACTTCCGCTTTGGGCCGCACTCTCGCAGCTCGGCCTTCGGCCTCGCGTGCTTGGGCGATCCAATGGGACGCTCCGGGCCTTCGGCCCTACGCGGAGCTCGGCCTTCGGCCTTCGCTGGGTATCGAAGCTCAGCGTCGGGCCTTCGGCCCGCCGCTTCGCTTATTATAACACTCGGGGAGGGTTGGTTTCGCTTCGGGGGTAGTGCGGGAAGTTGGAGCTTAAACACGACCCAATAGTAAAAGTGTCTTGACAAGCTCACGTCGGGCCTACGGCCTTCGGCCTTCGGCCCGCCGTTTCGCTTGTCTAAGACACTTTTCCTATTGGGTCGTGTTTAAGCTCCAACTTCCCCCTCTCAGGTGACGCTTCGGGCCTTCGGCCCTACGCGGAGCTCGGCCTTCGGCCTTCGCTAGCCTCGACGCGTCGCCGTCGGGCCTTCGGCCCGCCGGCTCCGCTTATCAAGACAGTTGACTTATTGGAACGCTTGGGAGCACCTTGTGCACGCAGCTCGGCCTTCGGCCTCGCTTTAAATTACTTGAGGTTGCACGCTTGGGGGTCGGGGTGAAGGCTCCGGGCCTTCGGCCCTCCGCCGGGGTCGGCCTTCGGCCTCCCAGCCTGAAGCTCGCCCTTCGGGCTCGCTTAAGACAGTTTTTATATAGGTTTTCGCTTTGTTCCTCACTCCCGCAGCTCGGCCTTCGGCCTCGCTCAAAATTACTGGGGGTAGGGCGCGCCTGGCCACTCGGGGTGAAGCTCCGGGCCTGTCGGCCCGTCGCGGGGTCGGCCTTCGGCCTCCCAGCCTGAAGCTCGCCCTTCGGGCTCGCTTAACCTACTCGAAAATTTGATTTGCCCCTATCCGCCGCCATTTTGGATTTTTCCAAAAAATTTTTTTCACACGGTAATCTCGGGCCCCCAGGCTCGCCGCATGCCAAATCTCAGCGCGCTCGGACCAACTTGAAAAAAAAAAAAAAAAAAAAGTCGGCCATTTTGAAAATTTTTTGATGCAGTTTTTTTTCTCTCGGGGCCCTCTATGACATTTGGTCGAGCACCCCCCACCTATCGCGCACCGTTTCAGAGTTGCCATACAAAACTAAAGTGGCCATTTTTTCCGCCATCTTGGATTTTTTCCAAAATTTTTTTTCTCATACGAATCTAGAGGGGCCCGAGATTCCGTGACCAAAATTTCAGCGCGCTAGGACCGTTTTTGAAAATTGTCCGCCATTTTGAATCCGCCATTTTGAAAAAAAAAATGGCGGCTCTAGAAACTGCCCAGGGTCCTCTATGACATTTGGTCGAGCACCCCCCCCACTAAGTCTTACCGTTTAGACGGGCTCTTGTGCAGGTTTTTGGTCTTTCATCAGATCGAAAAATCCATATTTTTCTGGACCTACAAATTCCGAGCTCTATACGAATCAATTTTTTTTTTCCACCTAAACCTCACAGTTTCCAAATAAAACAGGTACATGAGAAATGAGTGGTTTTGCAGCTATATATATTATTAACTAGATTTTGCTTGGTGCGCGGGGCCCGTGGGCCCCGCGGTGTGCATGGTGCTGTAGTTGGTATTGTTGTTTTTGTAGTTGGTGCTGTTGTTAGTGTTGTTGTTGATGAGTTGTTGTTGTAGGTGCCGTTGTTTGAGTGAAAAAGTTAGTTTTCCAAAGGGAAAAGGTAAAGCAGTTAGAGTTTTGCTTGGTGCGCGGGGCCCGAGGGCCCCGCGGTAGTTGTGTAGTTTGTTGTTTGTGTTGTTGTTAGTGTTGTTGTTAATGTTGTTGTTGATGAGTTGTTGTTGTAGGTGTCGTTGTTTGAGTGAAGAAGTTTGTTTTCCAAAGGGAAGAAGTGGTGCAGTTGTACTTCAGCTGCGCGTGCGAGCATGCACTCGGCCTCGCGTATGTTGTTATTAATGTTGTTGTAGTGTTTGTTGTTGTTGCTGTTAGGTGTAATAGTTTGTGTTTTCCAAAGGGAAAAGGTAAAGCAGTTGTACTTTTGCTTGCAAGGAATGGTCCGCGTGCGAGCACGCACTCCCGCAGCTCGGCCTTCGGCCTCGCGTGCTTGGGCGATCCAATGGGACGCTCCGGGCCTTCGGCCCTACGCGGAGCTCGGCCTTCGGCCTTCGCTGGGTTTCGAAGCTCAGCGTCGGGCCTTCGGCCCGCCGCTTCGCTTATTAAGATAGTTAACTTGTAACCGGTTCGCTCTATAAATGCACTTTTCCCGTTATTTTTAGTATAAAATATATTTGTTTTCCAAAGGGGAAAAGTAATGCGGTTGTACTTCCTATTTGGGCCGCACTCTCGCAGCTCGGCCTTCGGCCTCGCGTGCTTGGGCGTTCCAATGGGACGCTCCGGGCCTTCGGCCCTACGCGGAGCTCGGCCTTCGGCCTTCGCTGGGTATCGAAGCTCAGCGTCGGGCCTTCGGCCCGCCGCTTCGCTTATTAAGACAGTTAACTTGTAATCGATTCGCTCTATAAATGCACTTTTCCCGTTATTTTTAGTATAAAGAATATTTGTTTTCCAAAGGGGAAAGGTAATGCGGTTGTACTTCCGCTTTGGGCCGCACTCTCGCAGCTCGGCCTTCGGCCTCGCGTGCTTGGGCGATCCAATGGGACGCTCCGGGCCTTCGGCCCTACGCGGAGCTCGGCCTTCGGCCTTCGCTGGGTTTCGAAGCTCAGCGTCGGGCCTTCGGCCCGCCGCTTCGCTTATTAAGGTACTCGGGGAGGGTTGGTTTCGCTTCGGGAGTAGTGCGGGAAGTTGGAGCTTAAACACGACCCAATAGTAAAAGTGTCTTGACAAGCTCACGTCGGGCCTTCGGCCCGCAGTTTCGCTTGTCTAAGACACTTTTCCTTTTGGGTCGTGTTTAAGCTCCAACTTCCCCTTCTCAGGTGACGCTTCGGGCCTTCGGCCCTACGCGGAGCTCGGCCTTCGGCCTTCGCTAGCCTCGACGCTTATCAAGACAGTTGACTTGGTAGAACGCTTGGGAGCACCTTGTGCACGCAGCTCGGCCTTCGGCCTCGCTTTAAATTACTGGGGGTTGCACGCTTGGGGGTCGGGGAGAAGGCTCCGGGCCTTCGGCCCTCCGCCGGGGTCGGCCTTCGGCCTCCCAGCCTGAAGCTCGCCCTTCG